>NC_139971.1:40933460-41165960 GCF_963993115.1 Abramis brama
GATGTATAGATAGATGGATAAATAGATAGATAGCTTTGATTGTTGTAGAGAGAGAGAGAGAGAGAGATGGATGGATGGATGGAGAGAGAGAGCGATGGATGGATGGATGGATAGATTCCATTCAACTGGCTCATAAAAATATAATAAAAAATGCTACAAAGTGCATTAAAATATGTGACCCTGGATCACGTCACCAGTCTCGAGTCGCACGGGTATATCTGAGGCAATAGCCAACAATACATTGTATGGGTCAAAATTCTAGATGTTTCTTTTATGACAAAAATCATTAGGATATTTAGTAAAGATCATGTTCCATAAAGATATTTTGT
The DNA here is from genome assembly GCF_963993115.1 of Abramis brama. Classification (NCBI taxonomy): domain Eukaryota; kingdom Metazoa; phylum Chordata; class Actinopteri; order Cypriniformes; family Leuciscidae; genus Abramis; species Abramis brama. The sequence goes on from NC_139971.1 coordinate 40,933,790, forward strand.
AAATTTCCTACCGTAAATATATAAAACATTTATTTCTGTGAGTGAATGCTGCACAATCGCCAACATAAATGAACAACTTTAAAGGAGATTTTATCAATGTTTTGATTTTTTTGCACCCTCAGGTTCCAGATTTTCAAATAGTTGTATCTCGACCAATGGAAAGCTTATTTATTCAGCTTTCAGTTGATATATAAATGATTATGTGACAATGTAACTGGTTTTGCGGTCCAGGGTCACATATAACTCTAGAAAGGGATGATCTCATTGACCCCTCTTGGTCTCTTCTGTCAGATGGGTTTCTCTGCAGCGGACGCTGTGACGGGGCTGAAGCTGGTGGAAGCCGGGGTTCCTAAAGAGCAACTGGCTCTGCTGGCAGTTCCCATGGTGCCTCTGCAGATCCTGCTGCCTCTGGTTATCAGTAAATACACCGCTGGTCCACGACCACTGGACATTTTCTACAAGGCCTTCCCATTCAGGTACTAACAATCCACACAACTCAGTACAATTTAATTTATAAAGCACGTTTAAAAACAACTGGTGTTGACCAAAGTGCTTTACAAAAGCCAAGGAAACAAACAATAAGATAGAAAACACAGAAAACAGTAAAACAAAATAAAGAACAATAAAATGGAAAACCTATGAGGTAAAATATTTAAAAAATAATGAGAATTAAAGGAACACGCCGACTTTTAGGGACTTTAGCTTATTCACCGTATTCCCCAGAGTTAGATAAGACCATACACACCCTTCTCATCTCCGTGCGTGCCGTAACTCTGTCTGACGCATCCACCGCTAGCCTAGCTTAGCACAAAGACTGGAGATAAATGGCTCCAGCTAGCATACTGCTCCCAATAAGTGACAAAATATCGCCAACATTTTCCTATTTACATGTTGTGATTTGTAAAGTCACAGTGTGTACAAATAACAAGGTCACATGAGACACAGCCATCTTCTAACCGTATACATACTGGGAACTATATTCTCAGAAGGCGAAGCACTGCTACTTGGGTGGAGTGATTTGCTCACAGCGCTTGAGAAGCCCCGTGATGAGGAGCAGAGAGTTCGCTCAGAGTTGGAGTAAATCACTCCGCAGAAGTAGAAGTGCTTGGCATTATTTTGTCACTTATTGGGAGCAGTATGCTAGCTGGAGCCCTTTACCTCCAGTCTTTGTGCTAAGCTAGGCTAGCGGTAGGTGCGTCAGACAGAGTTACGGCACGCACGGAGATGAGAAGGGTATGTATGGACTTATCTAACTCTGGGGGATACGGTGAATAAGCTAAAGTCCCCAAAAGTCGGCGTGTTCCTTTAAGATATATTGAAAGCATTTGAAAAAAGATGCGTTTTCAAAGTGGATTTAAAAATTGACAAAGTTTGGGCGGATCTGATGTAAGCTAATAGGCTATTCCATAACTTAGAGCCGCAAAAGCACGATCACCCCTATTTTTAAGTCTAGTTCTAGGAACAGATAGTAGATCTGAGTGATGTTGACTGAGAGGGTGGATGTAATAGTTCAGATCGGCACTGTGGAGCCTTGCTCTGCAAACACTCAAACACAAATAACAACACGCATGCCTTGACTCTTGACTTTAAGAGCTGTGATGTACAGCCACATGTGTGAGCGATCATTAGAGGTAATAGGAAGCGTGTGGCTTGTGTTCCTTGAAGGCTGCTGATTGGTCTAGAGTACGCCCTGCTGGTCTGGTGGACCCCGAGTGTTCGGCAGGATCAGGGATTTCCACTGTATTATTATGCCATTGTGTTGCTGAGCTACGCAGCGCATCAGGTTAGTTCACATGCATTTAATGAATCAACATGCACCAATGCTACATTTTTCTAAATATCATAATCATTTGTTAACAAACAAGTATTCATGACTTTAATGAGCTCATTGTTTCTGCCTTCAATTATTACATTGTTTAAATACATTTTTAGCTAACTGTGATTTTGTAAATGTACATTTCTGAGATACTTTACTTTACTTTGAAATGTGTATTGTGAAAAGCACTATACAAATAAATGTGAATTTAATTTAATTAATAACTTTTATAAAGTTATTCTATAAAAATTATTATAGATAGATAGATAGATGTTAACTAATGTTAACAAATTAAACCTTATTGTAAAGTGTTACATATATATATACATCTCACAAAATGAAGTAATAGAGAAAACCTATAATATAATGTTATTTTTAATAAATATATATAAAATAACAATATATCAAAAGTAAATTGCACACACTTTACTTTGATATTTGTTTTTAAATGTATTTATATTATAATTATATAATATGATAATAACATAACTCAAATGAAGCAATAATAAATATATATAAAATAATAAATACATATATACATTTACATATCTTTATATTATGCATTTATATGTATAATAATAATATAATTGTATAACATTGTATTAAAACATATTAATATTTATAATAATTATATAACAATTCACTAATGAAATTTTTATATATATGTATAATAATAATGTTACAAAATGAAATAAAGAGAAAACCTGTAATATGTTATTTTTAATGTGTACATATCAAGATAAATTACACATACATTTATTTACATATTTTACTATATAATTCTATATTAGTATACATTAAAAAAAAAAGTAAATGCATAAATATATAGGTATGTAACTACCATTTCATGATGTAATATTATTTAAGTGATTAATTGACTGTTTAGAATGAAATGGGGTTGTATTCATTGTAGCGTGTCTTTCTCCACTAGGTGGCGCTGTACAGCATGTATGTGGCCTGCATGGCCTTTCATGCCAAGGTCAGTGACCCAATGATAGGCGGCACGTACATGACCCTTCTGAACACTGTGACTAATCTCGGAGGGAACTGGCCCTCCACTCTCGCTCTATGGCTGGTTGACCCGCTGACCTTTAAGGAGTGTCAGGGAGCGCCGGGTCAGACGTGCGGATCGGCTGAAGAAGCAGGGGTCGGTATCTTTCTATTTCCAGGAGTTAGCTATTTAGCAGCACTTTTTAACCCGTTCTTATCTTGTCTTCAGCTCTGTGTCCGAGAGGGCGGCGCGTGTGTGACGACATTGGACGGTTACTATGTGGAGTCTGTGGTGTGTGTCCTGATCGGTGTGTGCTGGTGGATCTTCTTCGGAAAGAAAATGAAGCGGTTGCAGGAAGAAAGTCCCTCTGCGTGGCATTGCAGGGCTGCCAAATAACCGTCCCGACTGGACTCCGTCATGCCCTGGCCTCTCTCTTTTCCTCTCAGAGCGACTGCTTATTTTTGTCACACTACAGCAGGCCTGTAGACCGGCTTTACACTCTTTGAGGACTGAAATAGATGAATATACTGTACTATTAAATTATTAGCTGCATATGCATTCCATTATGCACAAAAATCAGAGTTTTAATTTCAAATTTAAGATGTAGAACAGATACACAATACATGACAGTAACAGCATGACATTCACTGCTCGGTTGCCTATTTAATCAAGCATTTGTCTCTCAAATGCTTGAGGTCCTGTGCCTTGTGCATTTCTGTTTTTTCAACAACAACAACAGAAAAACTTGTCTTCTGATATCATATATGAATGTTGAAGCAGTTGCTACATGCACATTTCAGCTTTTTGTGGTTTTTTTCTCCAAAAGAATTGACTCTAATTGAGCACTTCAGGTGAAATCCTAATATTTTTTCACCCAGTTGTTAATGTTACTGGTTGCAGTCCTACTGAAATTGGTTACAGAGATGGAAATGTTTATGTTAAGTTAACTGTGTTCTGTTATGTTTATAAATCATTGACTTTAGCAAGGCCAGGGGAAAAAAAACTCTTCTCTCACACTTCTCTCAAAACTTTTTTTGTTTGGTCCTTTTCAGTGTATTTTTATGGCCAGTGCTTTTAATGTTTCAGTTTAAAAGTCTGTGACTGAACTTTCTGTTTCTGAAACCAGCTGTGTCTTTTGGGACAACAATTTTTTGTTAGCTCTGACAAAATCCATGGCAACACAATTAATCATTAGATTTTCTATAAATTATTTAGGGTGTGTTTACACGGCAACGATGCACTAAAAACGGGAAAATATTTCCTTTGAGTTTTTGACGTACAGATGACAGCATTATCAAAATCTCACAGACCGAGACACATGCACTAATAAGCATGCGCATGATGTTAAATTTACCACATTTTTAAGTTTTTGTAGTTTACTTAATTACTTAATCGTATTAAAAACTTGCACTTTGAAACCCGATTTCAAAAGTTTGCGTTTTAGGCCCCCAAAAAGCTGTTGTCGTGTAAATGAACGTTCCAGTTTTTAGTTGATTTTAGTTAGATATTTCAGCAGTGAAGCGGAAAATATGGAATAAAATCTGTCATTGATTGACGTGGATATTTATACAATCATCAGCACTTTTATTACAAGTTGCTTCTCGATAACTTGGGGAAATTTATGAAGAGCGTTCACCCAAAAATTACAATTCTGTCATTATTCACTCATCTTCATGCTTTTCCCCCAAACCTGACTGGTGTCCCACGGAAATAGAAAGTCAGAAGTTTGAAACAACATGGCCTGAATGACAAAATTTTCATTTTTGAGTAAAGCATCCCTTTAAAATACTGTACTGTACCGATAATCATTTCCTTTATTTTTGTAACGCTCATTAAATATCCTCTTTCAGTTGTTTAAGGTCATATAATGAGGAGAGAGGGTATTTGAAGTGGTTTTGGACTGTTGTAAATACTTGTAAACTGTTTCAAGGAACGTTTTTATCAACATTCCCAAAGTATGTAAAAAAATACATAAATAAAATACAATAAAGGCATTTCTCAAATACAAACAAATAAAATGAAGATTTGGTCCAGTTGTTTTTAAGCTTTCGCCATACAGAAGTTCTGTATGTGTGTGAAATAAAAACGCGTTTGTCTATTTTGGCCTAGCTGCTACCCTTTAACAGTGGGCGGGGCTTTATTTTGTAGTTCTTCCTCTATAAACAACATGCCGTCAGGTTCAGAGACTGCAGACATGAACGAGGATGATAAACCCTCCAAAAATGTCATTGCTCATATATCACAGTTTGCTGACGATAACTTAACTATTATCCGGGTAAGTAGCATATCTGACATCAATATGCCATCTGGTTTCATTTTAATAGTGCAGACATATGCCCAAGTATCGAGATACTGAGTTTGTGAACCACAAGCTATATATGCAAGCTGCTAATGGAGGACACAATGTTATATTGTTCAATCTTGTGACTTGCGTATATTGAATGGCGTGTTCCCCAACAGAACATCAGCACATGTCTTGGCATCGCGGGTCTTCTCATCATAGCGAGGAGCATCAGGCTGGTAAATGCACAAACAGAGCTTTTCTTTCACGCTAATGCCAATGGTCTCTGTGTGCTCGAGTATACTGTACTAAGTGCACTGCACTAATGCGTTCTGGTTTTGTGTTTGGTATTATCTGTAAACAAACACATAGTAGCCACGCCCCAAACTCACGCTATTGGTTGAGGTTGGCAGAGCGTCGACTCCCGTTGTACTGATTGGCTAACACGCGTGGAAAATATATAATTTATTATCGTTATTTATTTATTTTTAATTATGTATATTTATAACACTACATTTTCTGCTGTCTGGCATACGGCTCTCACAGACAGAAGTTTTATATGTCATGACCAAGCTTGCCAAGTCTGCAGTTTTTCACAACACATTTAAAGCAACAAAAAAAAAAGATTCTGAAAATCAGATAAAAAGACAAGACTGTGTACTTAACGGCTTTAGTGAGGGAAAGAACTAAAATCCCATGAACTTGTGAACAGCATAAAACAATTATGTTTTCAAGTCCCCCTGTAGTAAATTATTGTATCCCTAAAACTAATCTTTGATCACCAAAATAATGTTTTTTCCTTGAAGAAAAAAAATCTTCATGGCTTAAAATAGCTTGAATGTAACTTGACACCCTTGCTTCATTTAGTATACGCGGTTCTATGAATATGCAAATGAGCCCCGCCTCCACTCACTCACTCACTCAGCTCAGAGATCCACTGGTTGACGATCACACGTTGATCTGATTGGTTACAAGGTAGTTTGTGACGTCAGAAACACCAGCGATTTCAAACCGTGTTTTTCCAATCGTGTCTTTGGTTCACTGCAGTTTTAAGGAGAAAATACTCAGCATATTTATGAATTTACACATGGTTTGTCTTAAAGCATATTAAAAACACCACATAGACATAAACAACATTAAAAGCTGGATTTTCACCACAGGGGGACTTTCAGTAGTTTGAGAGCATACAGAGATCGACTGGTTTACTAGTTTCTGTCAGGTAATTGGTAAATTATTTTTCTGATATTAAAAAACAGCTACTTTTAAATAGTTGTTAATGGGGAAAACATGCCATCCGTCAGTGTGCTGATGTAGTTATGGCATTCACCAGCAGAGGCTCCCGATGTCCTGGAATGATATCCATGTTTTATTTTCCCGTGTGTGTTCTGCAGATTACAAAATTCGGCTCTGCCACTGATATTCCAGCTCGGTTCATTGAGAGGAACATCAGCATCCGAGGAAGACTGAGAAATATCACAGAGAACGGGCTTGAAGTGGAACACCTTCCAATTTATGTCCCTTTGCTCAGTCGTCTGCTTACTAAACGTACGGACGCACATGACCCCCTCACTCACTTTAATTAAATGTTTTATCAGTAGGCCTGCACATTTATTGTACAGCTGTCACAGGGACCACCGCGTTCATCTGAACAGCTGCTCTCAATTATGACTCAATCTTTAAAAGCACATTTCTCTTAGACACAGTTTTCATAATTGTGTGTCTCCTGCTGTGTCGGAAAACGTAGAGAAGTTTTTGTGTTTTCGCTGCTGTTGCAGTGCTTGTAGAAGTTGGATCAAAGCCCATTTAACTTATTAGTCTTTTAACTTCAGTCAGTGAAGCATAAACGATTCTTCTCTCCCGTCGTCCTGATGTTTCACTCCACATCTTGCAAAATGCAGATTCATTTTGTTTCAGAACTGAATCAAATTGCTGCTGGGTTATTAACATTTGCACATTTACAAGATCATATTTCAGTCTTTGCGAAGTAAACCAGTTAGTGAAGGGAGGCAGTCAGTGTAATTCAATTATGCACCAGCCATGCCTTCAAAATGAGTTTAGATGTGATCTAAATGTGCCTTTTCTAACACTACACTAGTTGGATAAAGGGATTATATGTGTCAATGTCACTGTGATTCACAGATGGCCGTGTTAAGCTTGACCTCGTGGTGCTTGCGCCATATGGACGTGTCTAGCTTTCTCCTGTATACCTCAGAGACTGATACTCATATCAGGAAAGCATCATAGTGTTCTTGCTCACATAACGGTCCCCTCAGACCTCAAAGAGCCTTTCCTTAAAGTCTCCCTGTAGTCAATTATTTTATCCCTTAAAACTCATATTTGATCACCAAAATGACATATTTAAGCGTTTTTTCCTTGAAAAAATATCGTCATGCCTTAAAAGGCTATAATGTAACTCGACACCCTTGCCTCATTTAGAATGCGCGCTTCTATGAATATGCAAATTAGCCCCGCCTCCACTCACTCACTCACTCAGCTCAGAGATCCACTGGTTGACGATCACACGTTGATCTGATTGGTTACAAGGTAGTTTGTGACGTCAGAAACACCAGCGATTTCAAAGCGTGTTTTTGAGACTGTCTTTGGTTCACTGCAGTTTTAAGGAGAAAATACTCAGCAATGCTGTTGACTTATGAATTTACACATGGTTTGTCTTAAAGCATATTAAAAACACCACATAGACATATAAACAACATTAAAAGCTTGATTTTCACCACAGAGGGACTTTAAATCCTTTAGAAGACTCACTGCTTTATAGTGGCTCCGTAAACTATGTTCCCATTGAAAAAGCACTTTGAGTCTTTGGTTACACTTTATTTTAAGGTGTCGTTGTTACAGAGTAATTTTATATTTAAGTACTGAGTAATATTATGCAACTACATGTACTTACTATAGGGTTAGGGTAGGGTTAGGATTTGGTTGAGGGTTAGTTGCATGTAATTATGCATAATTTACTGTTATTACTATGGTAAGTATGTAACATAATGTAACAAGGACACTGTAAAATAAAGTGTTACCGAGTCTTGTTGATCGAGCGGTTGTGACGACTCCTCCTGACTTCAGCAGGTCAACCCGTGAGCGTCCTGGACGTCCGTCTGGCCGGAGTGGAGATGACCTCGGAAGGGCACGACTGGATCGCTCAACAGCTGAAGCCAGCAGAGACGCTGTGGCTCCGGCTGATCGCTCGGCAGAACCAGAGCCTACACTGCCTAGTGTCAGTTAACAGGGTGAGTGAGAGTTTCCAGATTAGCGCACAGTCAGATGCCACCAGGAAAGTTCTCAGCTTGACAAACGAGAGGCTTTAATGCCTTAAAAACAGCAGTGGTTTTCAGTCTTTTTGACTGCCAGGCCCAACTGTACACAACAATATTTAAAATCCCCATTATTATTTGCTAGATAAATGTTTTTTTCTCAAACTTTAATCAAATGTTTTAGAGCTTGGCGTGATTTAGAAAAATAGAATATTATTGATTTTATTCATTTGCATTACTTTTCCTGGTGTAGAAATTTTACACTTTTAACAATGTTATAATTAGACTATCATACATATCCAGGTTATTTAAAGACAGTGGGTGCTTTCAGTAAAGATTTAGTTTTATGCGCAGTACCAAAAGTTTCCACTTGATGAAATTCATTTTTGACCACGAGAAGTACAAGTGTGACTATTTTTTTTTAATGTCCATTTAACCTTTTTGAGCCATGGCCATGATTTTTGTGTGTGTGTGTGTTCACATAGCAAGTGCCAATACCTTTACCACGTTTTGTACCATTCCAATGAAGTAAAAATTTCTAAAAAAACAAAACTTTTTTTTTTTGTCAAAAGTGACCGAAGAACACCAGAGGGTTAAAGGGATGGTATAATGCCCTTTTCACAAGATGTAAAATAAGTCTCTGATGTCCCCAGAGTGTGTATGTGAAGTTTTAGCTCAAAATACCCCACAGATATTTTTATATAGCATGTTAAAATTGTCACTTTTTAAAGGGTGAGCAAAAACACACCGTTTTGCGTCTGTTCCTTTAAATGCAAATGAGCTGCTGCTCCCGGCACAGGGGGCGGAGCTTCAACAGCTTGTGTCCTGAACATTTCAAAAACGTTTAGCCTTTTATGTTCAAACCGGATTCAGACAAAGATGGAGAGACTCTAGAAGAAGTGACAACATGTAGAAGCAACAGGACATTTCTGAATGGTTAGTTGGTGAATTTATGTAGCTGATGTGTAGTTATCTTCTAGTCATTGATTAGCATATTCTGTCATGATAATCGTGTTCCGGGGGCGGGGTTTATGTAAATTCTAGGGTTGGTGATGTCACTAACCCGGGAAGAATATTGTGTAGTCTCTACCAGCCGTTTGTTGTAGTCCTTAAAAAGCGATTTTCTTTAAAAGCAAATATCTCCCTTTGCTTTGAACTTTGAGCGTTGTAACTTTGCAGATGTTGTTTATGCTCAAACAGCAACATTACACACTAACTAAAGTTAGAAAAGTGAAATCATAATCAACCACCCCTTTAAATTCTAGAAAATTTGAAAAACATGGGAAAATGAATGAACATTAAATGTGGGGAACCTTGTAATAAAATAAAGTATTGAATAAATGATATAAATGATTAAATATATAATCTAAACGTTACATTTGTGATGTTATTAGTCATCCTGTGCTTTCCTTCTAGGGCTCACTCTTTAACACGTGTGTGAATGAGGAACTTCTGAGGCATGGTTTGGCGAGGACTTCTCCTCTTGTGGGTCTGGATCCTCACTCTCGGATCTCCTGGAGTCTCTACAAGCGCTTGATGAGGGCCGAGAGGAAAGCGGAGAAGAAAGGGAAAGGCCTGTGGAAGGAAGACAGTCGCTGGGAGAGAGTTTCTGATGTCTTGAGGAACAACATGCTGCTCGTCTCAGTTAAGAAACTCTTCAAATGGACATCAAGTGCTAAAGAGAAGTGATATATTCAAGGTTATGCATCATGCAAGGATGTTTGGTTTGAAGTATTTTATACAATATTTATCCTAAGGGAAGCATCACAATTAAACTCTCATGTGAGAAATGTCCATGTGTTTTCTGCTTGTTATTACTTTGACCTGTGTTTCTTCACACATGTCCTTATTTACCCAACATGAAGACTCTTAACTCCATCCGTGATGTTTGCGGTGTTGAATAATCCATCACATTATTCATGCTGTAGCGTTGTACCCCGTCATAATATTCCTGACAACCGGAAAGCCTTTGTACTCTTCCCTCCTCCCATAAATCCCTATCCCACAGACATCTCGGGTTTTCTGTTTCCCTGGGGAGTTGGGGGAGTGCTTTGTCACGATGACATGGCAGTGGGGGTCTAAGATGAGACAATGAGGAGGAGGAGGGATCCCCATTACTATAGAAACACGAGGGGTTCGTCCTCCTCAGGGTCCTAAAGGCCTTCACACTCGGACGAGAAGACTAGAAGAGGAACATAAGGTGCTTGAATTGTGTCCAGTTTGGGGGTGTCAAAGCACTGACACTATTAGATAAGAACAAGTCTGAGCTGAATAATGACACTGACTTCGCAACATCGACTCTGTTATCGAATTGAGCTGAATAATGCCACCATTGTCTTCTGTACAGCTGCTTATAGCAGAAATGATTCATATTTAATGAACTTTGCAACAGTGACACTGTTATTGAACTGACTTAAAAGCAACATTGAGCCGAATAATGACATTTATCTTGTGTAGAGCTGCTTTGAAGCTGAAATCCAATTTGTTTAATAATTGATGAATTTTACAACTTTAACACTGTTATTTTCCTGTTTATTAATGTGAAGCTGCTTTGAAACAATCTATTGTAAAAAGTCCTATATATATATATATATACACATATACATATACACATATACATATACACATACACATATACACATACACATATACACATACACATATACACATATACATATACATATACATATATACATATACATATATACATATACATATATACATATACATATACATATACATATATACATATACATATACATATATATATACATACACATATATATATACAGTGAGGAAAATAAGTATTTGAACACCCTGCTATTTTGCAAGTTCTCCCACTTAGAAATCATGGAGGGGTCTGAAATTGTCATCGTAGGTGCATGTCCACTGTGAGAGACATAATCTAAAAAAAAAATCCAGAAATCACAATGTATGATTTTTTAACTATTTATTTGTATGATACAGCTGCAAATAAGTATTTGAACACCTGAGAAAATCAATGTTAATATTTGGTACAGTAGCCTTTGTTTGCAATTACAGAGGTCAAACGTTTCCTGTAGTTTTTCACCAGGTTTGCACACACTGCAGGAGGGATTTTGGCCCACTCCTCCACACAGATCTTCTCTAGATCAGTCAGGTTTCTGGGCTGTCGCTGAGAAACACGGAGTTTGAGCTCCCTCCAAAGATTCTCTATTGGGTTTAGGTCTGGAGACTGGCTAGGCCACGCCAGAACCTTGATATGCTTCTTACAGAGCCACTCCTTGGTTATCCTGGCTGTGTGCTTCGGGTCATTGTCATGTTGGAAGACCCAGCCTCGACCCATCTTCAATGCTCTAACTGAGGGAAGGAGGTTGTTCCCCAAAATCTCGCAATACATGGCCCCGGTCATCCTCTCCTTAATACAGTGCAGTCGCCCTGTCCCATGTGCAGAAAAACACCCCCAAAGCATGATGCTACCACCCCCATGCTTCACAGTAGGGATGGTGTTCTTGGGATGGTACTCATCATTCTTCTTCCTCCAAACACGTTTAGTGGAATTATGACCAAAAAGTTCTATTTTGGTCTCATCTGACCACATGACTTTCTCCCAAGACTCCTCTGGATCATCCAAATGGTCATTGGCAAACTTAAGACGGGCCTTGACATGTGCTGGTTTAAGCAGGGGAACCTTCCGTGCCATGCATGATTTCAAACCATGACGTCTTAGTGTATTACCAACAGTAACCTTGGAAACGGTGGTCCCAGCTCTTTTCAGGTCATTGACCAGCTCCTCCCGTGTAGTTCTGGGCTGATTTCTCACCTTTCTTAGGATCATTGAGACCCCACGAGGTGAGATCTTGCATGGAGCCCCAGTCCGAGGGAGATTGACAGTCATGTTTAGCTTCTTCCATTTTCTAATGATTGCTCCAACAGTGGACCTTTTTTCACCAAGCTGCTTGGCAATTTCCCCGTAGCCCTTTCCAGCCTTGTGGAGGTGTACAATTTTGTCTCTAGTGTCTTTGGACAGCTCTTTGGTCTTGGCCATGTTAGTAGTTGGATTCTTACTGATTGTATGGGGTGGACAGGTGTCTTTATGCAGCTAACGACCTCAAACAGGTGCATCTAATTTAGGATAATAAATGGAGTGGAGGTGGACATTTTAAAGGCAGACTAACAGGTCTTTGAGGGTCAGAATTCTAGCTGATATACAGGTGTTCAAATACTTATTTGCAGCTGTATCATACAAATAAATAGTTAAAAATCATATATTGTGATTTCTGGATTTTTTTTTTTTAGATTATGTCTCTCACAGTGGACATGCACCTACGATGACAATTTCAGACCCCTCCATGATTTCCAAGTGGGAGAACTTGCAAAATAGCAGGGTGTTCAAATACTTATTTTCCTCACTGTATATACACACTGTATTAGTGTTGTCATATCACTTAATTGCATCTAACATAAAAGTTTGTGTTTATATAATGTATGTGCATTTCTTTGTGTTTATGTATATACATGTACACATATGTATACACGTGTGTGTGTGCGTGCTTGCGTGTGTGTGTACATATATGTGTATATTTATATATATGTACACTGTTGTTTACAAGTTTGGGGTTGCTAAGATTTTTAATGTTTCTAAAAGAGTCTCTTCTGCTCAGCAAAGCTGCGTTTATTTGATTAAAAATACAGTAAAAATTGTGAAATATTATTCCAATGTAAATCAGCTGTTTTCTATGTGAATATATAGTGAAGTGTAATTTATTCCTGTGGTCAAAGCTGAATTTTCAGCATCATTACTCCAGTCTTCAGTGTCACATGATCCTCCAGAAATCATTCTTATATGATGATTTGCTGCTCAAGAAACATTTCTGATTATTATCAATGTTGAAAACAGTTCATATTTCTGTGAAACCGCCATACATTTTATTTTTCAGGATTCTTTGATGAAAGTTCAAAAGAACATAATTTATCTGAAATAGAATCTTTTGTAACATTATAAATGTCTTTACTGCCAATTTTTGATCAATTTAATGTGTCCTTGATGAATAAAAGTTTTAATTTCTTTAATTTCTTTCCAAAAAAATAAAAATTCTTACTGACCCCAAACTTGTGAACGGTAGTGTATATGCTGGATGTGATAAATCACAATTAATCGATATACTGTATATATGTATATATATATATATTATATATATATATATATATGAATAAAAAATATTTCAAGCTTAAACATTATATTCAAGATGCCAACATAATTTTTATAGTGAATATATTAGTTCTGCATGTACCAATTAAATTAGTTAGTGTCCTTATGTTGTATTACTGTTGTCTCTAAGTGATTCCTGGTGGTTTCATTTTCTCTTCCAAATGAAGAAGACGAGCAAACAAACAACAGTCTCCGCTAATAACAGCGAATAGTCTCAGGCTGGTTAGTCTGAGCTTAACTAACCTCTAATGGCCCTCAGCAGTGCGAGCGCAGGTCCTCTGGTAGGGTTTTGTTTTTCTCCTAGTTCTCAATGGCAATAGTCTATCTATTCTAATGGGCACAGGGGGAGGGAGGGGTGTCCTGCCCCCTCCTTTCACTCTTTTTTGTGCAAATGTCCCTTGTGACTGTGGCAGAGATGCTGGACTGTAATTGGACAGACGGTTTGAATTGTAAGGTGCATTGGGTCTGAGTCTGGCAGACTTTGAACCGGGACTCAGCACATGGGCGGTCACACAGGAAAAACCTGTGGAAACTGTGGAAGGAGCGATGGATGAGAGATGTGTGACAGGAAAATATGCCCTTTGTGTTCACGGGAGAGAGGACAGAAGAGAACAGAACTCCTCTCTCCTCATTGTATCAAATTCTACGCTTGGAATTTTGAGCTCCTCAAATGATTTTACGTCTCTCTCATGTTAGGTTTGGTTAAAATGAACAAAAATAAAAGCTTTCTTTAAAAACATGAAGTAACACTTTATGGTAACACTTTATTTTACAGTGTCCTTGTTATGTTACATGTACTTACCATAGTAATAACAGTAAATTATGCATAATTACATGCAACCAAATCCTAACCCTACCCTAACCCTATAGTAAGTACATGTAGTTGCTTAATATTACTCAGTACTTAAATATATAATTACACTGTAACAATAACACCTTAAAATAAAGTGTAACCCACTTAGTGTCCTAGTTACATAGTTACTGTAGTAATAACTAAATTATACATAATTACACACAACTAACCCTAAACCAAACCCTATATGTTAATTAATTATGAATTATGAATTATTATTACACAGTACTTAAATGCATAATTACACTGTAACACTGACACCTTAAAACAGTGTTACCTACTATAATAACTGAATAAAATAATGAATAAATACTTTTAACACATGCGTTTATATACATGACTGTTTATATTATTAATTACACAAACATTTTTTTACTATTTTATTTTAACTTTTTTTTCCGTAACAAGTATCAATTTAAAGTAGCCTAACATTTTTTGTTATTTGTTTATTTTAAGGTGTCCATGTTACAGTGTAATTATGCATGTAAGTAGGTCTACTGTGTGATCATTTTTTTCTCTTCTTTTTTTCTGTGTGACATTGTAAAGCACATTGGTCAACTTGTGTTGTTTTAATTGTGCAATATAAATAAAGTTTTTAAAATTACTTGACTTTTCAAACACCTTTCAAAGTCCACGTGTAATTTCTCAACGTCTGAGTTTTGATGTTGAAATCAAACGAGTTATTATTACTACTAACCGATTTCGGTCGGTCGTTATCAGTCCGTTCCTCGGAATCCGCGCCTGTTTTTGCGGCCGCTCCTGTTGACTCCGGTCAGTCCCGAGCTTTTGAATGAGAGCGGAGACTTACAGTTAACACACAGTAAACACTGCTTTACATGGGAAGGAGAAGCCTGGAGACGCGTGTGTAGAGGAAAGTACATGCACGATGTTTAGCCTACATGAAAAGAGTCAAGGCTGACTTTTTACCCAAAGCGGAATTATATCAAACTCTTGAGTCAGGAACTGAAGTAAGTGATTTGTCTCGTTCTTTGTTGAGAGCAGGTGCACGTTTGAACGGATCCAGGCGAAGAAGTTTCACTTTTCGGAATTGCTTACTAGAAAAATTACATTTTTATTTAACAGTGGCAGTGACTACGCTGCTACAATTGTCTTTTAACTCGGGCTGAGTTTTAATAATTATATATATTATATATAAATCAAGCATAATTATATGCATCTCTCTTAACAAAACCAAACCCTATTCCTAACCAAAAGTACATGTCAGTACTTGTAAAATTACAGTGTAACAAAGACACCTTAAATAAAGTGTAACCTATGTGTATGTGTGGGTTAGGGTTAGGGTCAGTATGGCACACACACACACACACACACACACACACACAACATTTATTAGTCACATATAGTTCATTTATTAGTCACATAGTCTATATGGTGTAGAGTTTGGCAGATAGTTGAAATTACATGATATTATAAATGCATCACTTATCCAACGGTGGCATAAAAAAGCAAATGGAGGGCATTTGGAGAATTCGGTCATTTGTACAGAGGTGACTGCTCTATGTTCAGTGGGTAAGTATAGTAAGTCAAAAACACAGTCAAACACATGTTGACAGAGCGACTTGTAGGCTGACTTTGTAGGCTGGTAAATTTATCTCGGTGTGTGCTGTTCCCTGAATCCTTAACAATCACTGTTACTCATGTCATGTTCAACATTTCCACAAATCCAAATATTTTTCATAGACTTAACCAGATAAATATGTGCCTAGAATGATTATGTGTGCCATCTTTGTCTCTAAATCTGCCAGCTTTGAAATGGAGCCCAATCCCTCGAGGTTCAACCCATAACCCATTTGATATCTCTACAGTACTGATTTAGCTTGAATAGCAAATAGATTTATCATATATTCATAACACACTGTTATATTACCTGCATGTTTACATGACCTGTGTTTGGCTCTTCAAGACGCCCCCACATGGAGAATCACATTATAGCGAAATAAATGTCAGACGACACACACTTGGGAAAGGTTAGGCTTTGCAAGCGAGACAGTCTTGTATTTGTCACTGCAAAAGAGCTCCTATTCAAAGTCTATGCATATTTCTGTGTATTGGAACGCGTGGGGTAAAATGACTCCAGTGTTTTCCAAGCACAGCGTATCATTTTCTCCCCTGCTCGGGTGTAGCGTGGGGCTGGCAAACAAGCTTCTGTGTGGAAGCGGAGACCAGATTAATTATTTATCCTTTATTCTCCGGGAACAGAAGACAAGACATGTTAACTGTATTCTTTGTGTTCTCAGTACGGCTTCAGTGAAGTTGGCCTTGAAACGGATCCCAGTGTCTGTCACTATAGTTGTGGGTCATAGTAAATGTGCCTGCCACTCCTACTGTAGATCAGCCAAAGCCGTGAACGTTTTAGTGCATTCATTAAGCTTTTTAAGTCTACTTTCGACTAACCAACTAACCTAACTTTTCTTTAGGCGGGCACTCCCTATGATTACCTTCAGAAGAATTTATATATCATCTATTTCCAGTCTATGCATACTTGAAGTAAAGGTGCATTCACACAGTGTTGAGTTGAAATTACAGTAATTACTTGATTCCGACATTAAAAGTGCTCATGTCTTTGTAGAATTCATAATTACGACTAGTAAACACATTTTTGGAGAGCTCCACATATGGCAATGTTGATATGTTTGGTCTTGGTGGAATAGATCTGCTTCTGTTGGTTATTTCTGAACATGTACGTGACTTGCTACTGCCAATACACACACAGACACGCTGCTGTGAGCAAGACATGCTGATGCTGCACAGTAGCGTACATGAATTACCCATTGCTGGTTTATACAGGAGGAGCTGGGGAAGGAGGAGGGTTTCTGAGTTCCTGAAAGTGCGCTGCAACTCCTACAGCAAACGCTGACCAAACGCTCCTACAGCAAACGCTGCTTTGTTGAGCAGCAAGCTCATTGGCTACTGATACAGCAGGAACCAATCAGCTGTGCCCTATATGATGTGATTGATTGAACACATCAGTCTGCACCATCTAGATTTTCATAACAGAACTTTGTTTTTAAGCATTCATTTCATAATATTTTGGATGAATAATTATTAAAGGATTAGTTAAATTTGCTGATAATTTACTCACCCCGATGTCATCCAAGATATCCATGTCTTTCTTTCTTCAGTCGAAAAGAAATTAAGGATTTTGAGGAAAACATTCCAGGATTTTTCTACACAGAATGGACTTCAATGGCAACCAATTATCCCAATGTTCAAAGAAGGTTCAAATGTCCGTCTCAATGCAGCTTCAAAGTCTCGACACGATCCCAGTCGAGAAATAAGAGTCTTATCCAGCGAAACGATCGGTCATTTTCTATAAAAAAATAAATAAATATATATATATATACTTTTTAACCACAAATGCCCATCTTGTACCATCTCTGAGATGTGCCACTTATTACGTAATCACGTTGGAAAGGTCACACGTCACGTCATCTATCTAAGTTATTTGTCTGTGTATCCGGTTCAAAAAAGGTTGGAAAGGGCGAAAAACTCCATCTCATTTTCTCCTCCAACTTCAAAATCATCCGACATCTTTGTTTTAATTTATTATTATTATTAGTTTTATTTTTTTCGTGACCTTTCCAACATGATGACATAATACATGCCTCATCTCAGAGATGGTACAAGATGGGCATTTGTGGTTAAAAAGTATATATATATATTGATTTTTTTTAGAAAATGACGATCGTTTCGCTGGATAAGATTCTTATTTCTCGAATGGGATCGTGTCGAGACTTTGAAGCTGCATTGAGACGGACATTTGAACCTTCTTTGAACATTGGGATAGTTGGTTGCCATTGAAGTCCATTCTGTGTAGAAAAATCCTGGAATGTTTTCCTCAAAAACCTTCATTTCTATACGACTGAAGAAAGAAAGACATGGATATCTTGGATGACATCGGGGTGAGGAAATTATCAGCAAAATTTTTTTGAAAGTGAACTAATCCTTTAATGGTAATGTCTTAATAGTGAAAGAATAATTGGAAAATAAACCAAAAGCACACAATACAATTTAATGTATAGCTAGCACAGAGCTAAATAACTAATGTCCACTAAATCAACAGTAAGTTTATTAAGACATATGCATAACGACTATTACTTGTTGTACTGTGGTTTTGTCTATTGATGACTCAAATTACACAGAATCAATTTGTCATATTAATAACATTGCCATAGAAATGCAAAAATCCAAGTGCATAAATGTAAGAATTTATCGAAATGAAATGATCTAGTATGCATTTAATGAAATGTCACAAATTTGCAAAAAACGCAACAGAAAATGTAAAATGGTTAACATGCTTGATGTTTTCCCATGTTAAAAAATCATTCATAACAATCATTCATATCCAAGTCTTTCTCTATTCTAGCTTTATTGTTTATTCGTGATTATAATCATGTAGAAGACTTTCTGGGAATTCAGTGCATAATAGATGGAGTCGTGGGAGGGTGTAAGTGGGAGGGTAGGGCGAGTGGTTCAGAAAAGTGGGCACTGAATACAAAAGATCGAAGAGATCTACATACCAATATTGTGATGGTCTCGAAGATGTCTGATTCAGAGAACAGCACTGTCTGTTGGAAACCTTTTTATGAGTGAAACAAACTTTCAGATAGCGATGATAATGCAGAAACATGAGTCAGTAGTTTAGCTGGATTGATAGGGAGAGTGAGAGAGGCTGTCCACTCTTTCTGCAGGATAAGGGAGGGTTGTGAAGAGGGGGAAAGTGTCTTGCTTTACAGTCAGAAGGGGTGTGGGGTCACGGGGTCAAACTCTACCCCCACAGTTACATCTATTTAAAGTGCTGTCACCCCAATCCCCTGTGCTTAAACCCTCTCATACTCACTGATTTATTAATGACCCCTCTTTTCTATTATAATTACTCACATACAAGAATCACAATGGATGCAGACTCAAAGGGGTCATGAACTGCATTTAAAAAAAATGTATAATGTTCTTTGAGGTCCACTTATAGGGCCCTATCTTGCACCCAGCGCAATTGACTTAGTACACCGACGCATGTATCATTCCTATTTTGTACCCGACGCACAGCGGACTTTTCCCTCCACAGACGCACGTCGGTAAATTAGGGAATGAACTTGCGCTCCCGGGGCGGTTCAGTGAAAAGAGGAGGCGTGTTCCGGCGCAAACGTTCCCTGGTGCTATTTTGCAGTTCCAGAAAACAATTCCGCCACAGACCAGGAAAAACCTAGTCTAAAGTCAGTAGCACATTATTCAGATGCTATTTTAAGGGCGCATGCTTGGCCATAATGTAGCATGTGTACAACGCGCATACACTTTGCTTCTCTCATCTACACAGATGCAGCAGTTGCCATTTTTTTGCAAACCATACATAATTACAAGGAAAAATATTCCACATGAGGGAAATCATTGTGGTGTCCATGAAGATGTGAAAAAATAGGCATAAATCTAGCTTACACATTTTCAAAATTATTATACGGCTGTTTAACCGAAGCTAATTTGGGTGTGTTTCTCCATCCCCATACAATGTCACTTCTCTGTGTTTTACGGCCCTGACGAGAACGTCGGTCTCCTCGGCTGTGAACCGCTCCTGGCAAATTATAATAGCAATCCGTCATGGAACAAGCACGCCTGCTCTTAAAGGGAATGTGAGATGACGCTCTGATTGGTTTATGGCACGTTACGCCCAAACCACACCTATGAGTAATGAAGCTACTTCAGACCAACCCATTTTAGATTTGCGTCGGGCGCAAGAGTCATTTATCCCGCCGGTATAATACCAACATCACCTGAAATCTGCCCACAAAGTTACTTGCGTTTCGCGTTTGATACTTGCGTTTCAGATCATTAAAATAGGGCCCTTTATGTAAGATTTAGCACAACATCTCAAATGTTAGTTTGATCATTCTGAAATGCCTGAGCCAAAGTCTGTGATCAGAATGATTTGGTTTAATTCCCTCTAGAAGCGTCTCACATGATGATTAACACCAGCATCCAAACACAGGATGGCATGACATTTATTGCATGCAGACATTTATGATGTAGGGAATAATAGCCTTGTTTCTTCCCTGATTGCACCAACTTCCATTTTTATTACAGAGATTGTGCACCAGTTTCCTATGAAGTAATGATTTTGTTCTCTTGAACACATTGAATGGAAACGCTGCTTTATTCGCGAATGTTTAATGCGATACTGCAATTTGCAACTTTGTATGGAAACATAGCTAGCCTGAACACCCCTAAAACCTTCAATGATTTGTGTTGGTTTTATACAAAGGAATGTGACCACTGTCCATCAAACTCCCACTGTTACTGAAATGAGTCCTTTCTTTATTCCCTTCTGCAACAGAAGCTAGAGACGCGGGACTTGCATAATCCAGGAAGGTTATATTTTTCCACTTCCTAATAATGGAACAGATTGTGTTCCTCAGGGTCAGATGGGACTTTCTTATGACAGTACAAAACAGCATGGTTTATTGAAAAGCCAAGTGCTCACATTACCACACTCTGACACTATAATCATTCTCAATTTTCTCCCTCTGTGTGGATAATGCCCGCTGAAAGGCGCTGCTAGCCTCTTTCCCCATAGATAATGTGCCTCATAGTGGCAGGAATACATTTCTCAAGCACACATGACAGCTTTTGATTACCCTCACATTTATATTCCAGCTAACTCTGACAGTAAGCGACAAATCACAAGATGAGAGAAACCAGGAGAGCTGAATGGAGCGAAGAGGTTTTATCCTCACGCTAATGGTGGGCAGTATTTCAAACTGGTTTTTATGGTTATTATGGTCTCCTGGGCCATATGGGTTGCAGTTAGAGCATGTTTTATTCACCTTTGAGATTCAAGACTGCCTTTTTGTCAAGATTTGTCGAATCGTAATGGCAGTGTGGTTCAATTCAGACATTCTGATCTCTGATTTTGGCCACACAGAAGCTAGTCTCCTTTAAAAGGGGAATACACCCAAAAAATTTACATTCTTGCATCATTTACTCATTTTCACATTTTATACTGAGACATAAAATACTGTAATATCCTCTTATGATTTTTTTTTTAAAGCTTTTACTTGTCTTGTAAAAAGTGGTTGCTAACAAGTGTCTAAATGAGACTTCAGAGGATGTTGAGGACATTAAACATCATCAGCCGAACAAGAAAACTCATCAACTTACTATAATCTGCTTTCACAGACTCGTTTGGTTTATAATCGCGCTCTTGAAAACTATTATCACTCGAAATTTCAGGGAAAATGTTTTTAAACAAAGACTGAAAGAGTTGTCTGAAGTTTGGTGATGGTTACGTTGAAGTCATGTGACCGTGGTGTAGTTCGTTTATAGCCTACGTTATCTTTTGTCTTCTTACGATTGCATTCACGCTTAAATTCATTTGTTGTGTTCATTTGTGAAGATTACCACGATGAACAAAACGTGTAAGAATCATAAGCTTTTGTTAGTCACAGACCTTATTTTCTGCAATAATCCAAAAGCCAATGCAAGAAAACCTATTAGGTTATTGTCGAGGGAGAATTCCAGGTTGGCCTACAAAAATACATCCCTGCACCTTATAAAGTCATATTCATCTGGGATGTATAGTAAATTTTCGTTTTTGGGTGGAATATCCCTTTAACATACCTCCCATGGAGTATAGTATAGTATTATACATTTCAAACTAACCGTATTTCATTTACATCGTCGTTCCGTTCCCTCTGTTAGGTCTTTTTCCAGCAGCACCTGTTGCGTGTTTGTCTTCTGGTGATTTATGGGAACATCCTGAGGGAGAAAGTTCCGGAAGCAGCGAGTTCCCCGTGGGCTCCTGTTGTAGTGTCTGATTTCAGCTTGTTTCAGGAAATTAGTGCAGACTGAGGCCACAGGGTCAAACGCATAGACTTTGTGGGGGGCTTTAGTTAGTGCGGATGGTTTCTGTTACCATATTCCACAGGCACTTTATTCCACCTCTGAATTATGGGTATCAAAGTGCATATTGTGTTATATTTGATCTGTGTGAGCGGCAATTCATCTTTAGGTTTAAACTGGCAGTTTTAGGGGTCTGATCATAAATTATTCATAGTAAAATGGCATTGTCATCCTTACTGAAAGTAGTTTCTCAGTTGTAATGTCTTTTGGTGGTTTGGAAAGTGAGAAGGATAATTTTTTTTATAAAATCGTACAGTGAGAGAGGTTCAAAGATGGTATTGCGACCAAAGATATAATTTTTTGAGAGTGTTAGAGATTCAGCATGATCATCTCACAGTGTGTTTGCTGCTATGATCTACATCTACTGATGAGCCAATACAAATGCAACATGAAGTGGCGGATTGATCAACGCGACATGGCGCTAAAACTTAAAACTACTTTCCTCAAGCTCCATTTGCAAGATTGAAAAGCCAAGTTTTCCTCTTTTCTCTAGCCATGATCGCATCCATATTCCCCTCTTTCACTTTTCACACATAAAAACCACAATTGCCAATGCGATTCTTCTTGCTCTGTTTGTTCACCACTAGTGCATGCTGATGACGTTTTATTCTTCTATACTACTAACGTAGCCTACGATTCAATAGGTGTCATCATCGTTCAGTCTGCATACATGTCGTACACAAGTTTATTAGATCCATGTCATAGTGGGATCTGTAATGATCTTATAGGATTGCTGAAATCACACATAATCAAAGGACAGCAGAAATCTCTCACTGCTCTTGACTGATTGACTTCTGTATAATTTAATAAGAATCAGTGTATTTTTACATTAATTTCATACTTGAATGCTACTGTTAAATACACCTATAGCTGAAAATAACACCTTGTACCTTAAATTGTATTTGTCCTATTGTTTGTAATTTGCATCTTTGTTCTAATTTTTAATAACAAAGATAAAATAATATGATTTTGGTCATATCGCCCACGTCTACTTTGGCCTAAATGATCTGCCAATCTTTTTTCTTTTGTTACCTTGTAAGGGTACATTTTTATAATAGGGCTGAACTGCTCAGTGACTTGCAAAATAGTCTTGAAAACCAACATGAAATAGAATCGTGATGAGATTGATAAGATCGTGATGATGAACAAATGATGAAAATTATATATTTTTGCAATATCGCCCGCCCCTATCTACAGCCGCTGAATTGAGCATTACAATTTCTCCATTACATTTTTTCTTTCTTTTGAACGATCCATCTGTTCCCACTTAAATATCTCTGGTTTAAGGGTGAAGACCACATGAGGGCAGAGTAATTATATCCCTCAGGTCAGAAGGTCCTCATTGTTTTGCGAGTAATTAGAAGTCTTCTATTTTAAATGAAAACTCTTGAAGATTAGAGAGGTGGCACTGCACATCATTTTACACCACAGTTTTTCATCTTTAAAGGGTTAGTTCACCCAAAAATTAAAATTCTGTCAGTAATTACTCTCCCTCATGTTATTCCAACCCCGTAAGACTTTCGTTCATCTTCAGAACACAAATTAAAATATTTTTGATGAAATCTGAGAGCTGTCTCACTCCTCCATAGGCTTCTATGTTACTGAAACTTGCCGGCCCAGAAAGTTATTAAAGACAAGACAATAGAAAAATACAGGAGATCTGAACGGGGGAGGGGGGGAAGGCTAAATACATATTAATTGCGCAGATATTAACATAAATAAATACATAATCTCTGTATTACATACATAATACATTACATACAGAGTCTCCAATGCCATCTCTCTCATGTTCTTTTTCGCGCAATTTTTTTTTCCCCAAACTACTTGAGTGGACCTTTAAGTAACCGGGGTTATGTAACCTTAACCAATGAAATTAGCTGCAGGGCGGGATTTCTGCTTAACTGGTTTGCGCCCAGTGGGATTTAAAAAAATGTTTTATAGAAAGATTAAAAATACGGGAGAAATACGGGAAAATATTTAAACGGGATGATAGCGGGATAGCAAGGTAAAATACTGGAGATTCCCGGGAAAAACGGGAGGGCTGACAGGTATGGACTACAGTGGCTCAACCTTATCAAGCGACGAGAATACTTTTTGTGCGCAAAAAACAAACAAAAATAACGACTTTATTCAACTCTTCATTTTGTTCTGTGTTTCTCTGAGTGAGTTGACGTAGTGTAACAGCGCAGCGCTTCTGGGTTGTATGTCAGAACGGAGGCTCACTATTGGCCAGCATCACACACATCACACACATGACCAGCGTTGGCCAATAGTGAGCCTGCGTTCTGACGAAAAGTACATTTTCAATAACATAGAAGCCTATGGAGAAGTGATCCAGCTCTCAGATTTCATCAAAAATATCTTAATTTGTGTTCTGAAGATGAACGAAAGTCTTACGGGGTTGAACAACATGAGGGAGAGTAATTACTGACAGAATTTTCATTTTTGGGTGAACTAACCCTTTAAAAACAGCTTATCGTTTCACACCTTTAATGTATTCTGCATTTATAATTGTAGTGGATGTGTATTAAACTACCTCAGGGCACCTTCATTCCTCTCAAAGATCTTTCCACCCATCACACATACACACTCCGTCTCATTCTTGTTTCTCTCTCTCTGTTTCCACAATCTCTTTTGTAATCCCATCAGTACAATCAGTGTTGCGACTGCAGGACTGCACCTGTCATTTCCAATCAGCGTGTTTAGTGTCTGACGATATGTTAGACTTGTGTGTGTGTGTGTGTGATCAGGCTTCAAACCGAACATCGACCTCCAGCACATGCATGGGTCAAAACATTTACAGTCACATGAGTGTCATCATGCATATTCTAATAAACATGTAATACTGTTTGATAAGCCATATTGAATATATAATAACATCTCTTTATTCTCTATTACAGATATTCCGCTCTCTATCCTTCCTGGATCCCATCATGAGTTACAGGAAGATGGACAAGCACGGAAGCCCACAGTATTGCCGTCATTTTCTGACTGACAACAGCATCTTCCACGGTAGGTTTATGCCTGTATGATGGATATATTGCAATGCTGTATCGTCATACAGAACTAAATCAGACTCTTCATGGTCATTTGAGGATAAAATGAGCTCTGTTCCAAATCTCAGGAAATGTGAAAGGTGATCTTTGATTGCTTGACCGTCAAATGCAACTGGGACTGGTATACACAAGGTGGTGCTGTCTCTCACATCACGAGGATGATAAAGCGCTGGAGTGTTTGGGAATTGCCTACGGTACACAAAGGAAAAGGAGATCAGTCCTCCTTGACTTGATGGCATTTGTTTAAATGGGACTGTGTCCCCAAGGCCACATCACTGCACACAAAACTGACAGCCTGACAGAAATATTACAACAGTTCCTTCTACAAATAGCTACAGATGGTTTGAAGAATTAAAGAATTTGTCCAGCATGCTCACACACAGATTGGAGAGATGGGAGAAGAGGAGGGAATATTGAAAGATGTGCTGAGAGCCTGGAAATAAACTCTCATTATTAAATGCTAAAGGTTATGCCTCAGATCTTTGTATGTCGATCAGATGCTTAAATGGTTTGCATGCAAATTAGCTTTATTGTGGTTTAACCAAGAAAGTTCAGATAATGTTTAGATG
Organism: Abramis brama; assembly: GCF_963993115.1. Lineage (NCBI taxonomy): Eukaryota > Metazoa > Chordata > Actinopteri > Cypriniformes > Leuciscidae > Abramis > Abramis brama. The sequence continues at coordinate 40,959,727 of NC_139971.1, forward strand.
GTCTGACTCGTTTTTTTGGTGACTTTTCGTGTCATTTAATTTTTTAATTTTATATATTAAATTTTTAAATTTAATTTAATTTTTTTTTTTGTAAATCATGTTAGGATTTTCAGGCCTGGGAATTAAATGGAAACTTTAATGAATATAATAATATATTTTCCCATGAAAGTTAATAACATTTTTAAACGTCATGGGAAAAGTCATGGAGCTTCTATAGATTAATACACAACTGATCAAAAGTCTGAGATTTGTAAAATGTTTTTAAAAAGAATTCAAGATTCTTTGATAAGAATCTTTTGAAAGTTCAAAACAAGAACCATATATATATGGTTATATAATGTAATCCATTTATAAACAACAATTGTAACAAGTGTTATGCTTAAAATATTTTGCTGATGGAAGGTACATTAGATGATTGAGTTTATATATGTATATATGGGTTTGCTTTAGCTATAATCTCTCTGTACAGTATATGTACCATCACCAAGTTTACTGTACAGTGACCCGTTTGAGGATCATTATAATCTGTGTAAATGCTTAAGTAGGCCTACCATACCCATATCCCAGTGCCATATATTGACCAGAGCGAGATGCAGTTGTGTGGTGGCATGCGATGTGTTTATTCCTCTGAGAGACACAGGATTGTTGTCTAGTGTCTGGGCGGTTGATGCATGATGTGAACTGCAGACGTCTGTCTGTCTGACTCTGAAGGGAGCTTTTGTCTGGCTCTTGCTGAACCGCTGCAGTCATTTACCCTCTTTCTTTAAACGTTTTCGCTGCTCCTGCAGCCAGAGATGGATCAACCTGCCTGGAAAATAAAAAAGCAAGTGATTTAATCTTATGAAACCTGTGTTTCCTTCCCAATTCCACAGGTCCTTCTTTATATTGCATTGGTTTCCAGTTTCTCCCTCTCAGACTGTGTCTCTCGCTCTCGTTCTCACTCTCGCTGTTTCATTGTCATTCGCTTGCACATTTGTCTCAGATGGCTAGTGCAATTCTAGATGAAGGAGGAGATGGGAATGACAGAAAAAAATGAGTAAAGATTAAGTGAAAATCGAGTTAAAGTGGATTATTGGAAAGTGCTAGAGAGGTATTATGTGAATCAGGTAGTGTATAATAAAAGCGAGAGCTGCTTGTGTCGTGTGTCAGTGTATAAATTGATTAGTGCTAAGATTCCCCCAGTAATGCATGGCCAGCCCGATCTGCCACTCAATGCATGAATAGAGCAGGTCGGGAAACCTAACATTGTCCTGACATAACATTTTTCAGATGACATTGATCGGATCAGCTTTATTCCAAACCACTTTACGGCTCTGGGAACACCTGCATCACTCACATATATCGGGATCCACTACAATCTATTCCTGGGAATTTGATTGGTTATTTTAGACTTTATTTTTCAGTTGTTTTTTGACGTTTAGCACTTTAAGGGCAGTAACACACACACACACAGTCTGGAGATGAGAAGCATATTCGGCTAATTTACATGCTGTGAATATGAAACCCTCTAAGGAATCGGCGATGAGATCCAGACTTGCTTTATTTCCATCTGTCACTGATGTGGCGTGATGGATGAGTGTGACGGAGGCTTCAGCGACGCGCTCGCCTGTTGAAACACTGAGCATGTTCAACTTGGTACATCACTGAGCATATTTAAAGTGCCCCATTATGCTTTTTCGAATATAACCTTTCATGCAGTGTGTAATATAGCTGTTTGTGAATGTAAAAGGTCTGCAAAGTGCACAACAAATAAAGTTATTGTCTCCTAAAAGAAAAGAATCGATTCAATGTCTACTTTGCCCCGCCCTCAAACACTCTAGTTGTAGCTGAGAAGCAACATGTCGTGTTGTCAATATGTCGAGAAGATGCTGTTTTTACGCTGCGAATCCACTTTGCGTGCACTTCCTAAGGATGAGGACTCGTGTTGGAATTGATGCGGTAAAAACAACGGCATCTTTACTGTTCGTATCACTGTGTATACAAGCACTGAGGAAGAGCTGAAATTCACATATGGTAACAAGCATTTCGTTTCTGACATACACCAATCACAACAGACTGGAGCATCTGACCAATCAGTGCAGAGTAGACCAATCACAACAGTCTGGGTCATCTGACCAATCAGAGCAGAGTAGACCAATCACAACAGACTGGAACATCTGACCAATCAGAGCAGAGCAGACCAATCACAACAGACTGGAACATCTGACCAATCAGAGCAGAGCAGACCAATCACAACAGACTGGAACATCTGACCAATCAGAGCAGAGTAGACCAATCACAACAGACTGGAGCATCTGACCAATCAGTGCAGAGTAGACCAATCACAACAGACTGGAACATCTGACCAATCAGAGCAGAGTAGACAAATCACAACAGACTGGAACATCTGACCAATCAGCGCAGAGTAGACCAATCACAGACTGAGCCATCTGACCAATCAGAGCAGAGGAGACTCTTGGAAAGGCGGGGTTTAGAAAGACCAAATCCTTTATCAAATTAAAGTGTTATTTGGCATTGGATGCATGTAAACCTAATGTAGGAGACATGTAAAACAAATGAGGAATGTTTACAATGGCATAATAGGGGCGTATTAACAGCCATTTTAGTGTGGATAGAGGTGATGGTGGAGATGGAAGCTGCTCCTGCTGTGCTGCCATGATGGGATCCTTAGCAGATGTAAACATTTCAATGGAATAAATGGGATACGACCGTAATCATTGATTTTACAGTTTGTCAGATATTACGGCAAATTTAATTACTGTGAAAAGGAGCTGTTAAAAGAATAGAAAAACATTCTGCCATTATTTACACACCTTTGACTTTCTTTCCTCTGTAGAACAAAAAATGACAGGATATTGTTGGGTGAACTGCTTTTAAGACAAGCATTGGAAAGAAATGTTTATCTCTTTTTTTGACAGTTGTGGTAATTGTGTAATGTAGTGCCATTATGTGTTGATGTGTAATTCATATGTCTCTCACATCATATTTCCTCTCACTGTCAGCTGCATCATTCTAGCATGTAGATTGAGAAATGCATTATGACTTATTAATCTTTTAGAAACCGTCCGCTTAATAGCTCTGAAGCATGCATCAATGCGCATTCATCTGTAATGATGTGATGAGAAAGTTCATTTATTATCACAGAAACGTGAGTTAAAACTAAATCGGATGGTATTTTAATCTTTTGTTTCTAGGGTGATGTCAATTAAATTGTGGCATTTTTATAACACTCTACAAAATGTTGGGTTGTTTCAACCCATGTTTGAGTCAGATATGGACAAACCCAACTGTTGGTATAATTTTTTTTATAAAATTGTTTTTGTCCATATTTAACCCAAACATGGGTTAAAAAAACAACCCAGCATTTTTTTTTTTTTTTTTTTGTGAATTCACTGTCAAAAAGTGACCCAGTTTGCCTTACATTTAGCTGAAGAACATCAAATACAAGCCAAAGTCAGTCATATATTCACTCTCATGTTGTTCCAAGCTGGAATGACTTTCTTTCTTTTCTGTGATAGAGAAGGAGAAGTGGAGCAGAATGACAGTCTTAGACACCATTATTTGGAAAAAGAGGTAATGGAAGTGAATGATGCCTGAGTGAGCAATCTCTATGACAGAAAGAACGGCATACGGGTTTTGAACGACTTGAGGAAACAGGATTTTTGTGTTAACTATTCACTTTAACTTCTAGACAAAATGACATGCGCCTCAGGTGAACTACGACTCCTCCAGTAATGTGCGTTTAGTTTGAATTATAAGAAAGTCCGACCCCTTAATCGCCTCCATAACACCCACCTCCCCTCATATTCCCTCCTCTTTCGAGCATGAGAATAATATGTGCCGAAAAGAAGCGCGTGCAGAGATCAGTCACTGTGCATGAGGCGGAACGAGCGCGAGTGAGAGAAGAGGAGCGCGCGCGCGCCTCACTGAGATTGGAGAGCTCCTTTCCGCGCCCTTTGATTACATGCATCAAATGGATTTCTTTAAATGATTTCTTTAAAATGCACAGTCAGGAACTGATTATTAAAACGTAACTGCATTGGAAATTCCCGATGAAGGGAGTGATATTACAGATATGTTTAATGGAAGAGTGCAGTGACACCTGCATTCCGAAGCGCGCGTCTTGTGTTCTGATAGCCGCACAGATTCGGTCTTAATGCAGTGTTTACCTGTTATCAACTATAATGGCGGAGCTGGAAGTTTTAAAAAATATCAGTTTTGAGAAGGGTGAGTCATGCATTACGCTGTTGAAATATCAGTCACATAATTGATTTATTTTCTGGCATGTGTGCACGTTATGCAATTGCGCCCTCGGCATTAAGGCACTTTATTCAGTCTAACCAATTAGATGTTAGATTAAGTCTCACATAATGCAACTAAACATGACAAATGTAGCCCGTGTGTTAGTGTCTTTGTGCTGGTCTTGGGTTTGTGCATGCTGTCTGAGAGGAGCTGTCCAGGGTTCTGCATCGGAATGCTGGTGGGAAGCCGTCCCAAAACACGAATCTACAGGCTTTGGCTAATTGAATGTTTGCCATCTATTTAGCTCCCAAGCTGTGAAACTTAATGCTCTGATTTTATAATTGACGTTCTGTCTCTTTGTGAGACTAATTGTATTAAAACCATTACGCTCCACCATGAAGAGCGTTTCCATCTGTATTTTTGGAGCAGTAAAATGGAATGGGATTTTTACCCCAGCCTTAAAAGTCTTCTTTATTAGAATGGGATTTTAGGTATCTGACAGCGATTCTGGTATTACTAAATAGTAATTATATAAAATGCAATCAAAGATGTAATACTCACATACACAGATTTATGTGTTGCTTCTTGCTTTAGACACCAGCAGTTCTAAATGATTTCAAAACCAAGTCAGTTTTGGTTGTGTAGTGTTACATTTGAGGACTATTGTAATATCCCTTGCTATTATTGCACCAGCCTGAGATGATATGATGCTTGATATAATGAACCGTAAAGGTGTTTATGAAGGAGTGAACCTTTCCTTCGGTGCTTTTCTGCTATTTTTGTAACCCAAAGTTACTTAAATGATTCCTTTGGAGACTCTGGCGAAGGATTCTCTTTGAAAGGCAATATTATGCCAACAGGTTGCTCTCATACGGTTTGTGAGTTTATGTATGTTTTTGACTGCAGTGACTGTTTGCTACTCCCCCGCAAAAGAGAAAATAGGTCTTTCATGTCAAAAATGTGCTTTTTCCCCTCAGATAATGATGATTCACTGCAGTATTCCTTTCATTTTCAGACCTCACCTACGTACATCCTTTCCTTCCATTTCCTTTCCTTTCCTAACATAAGTTCTGTAAACTAAAAAAATATATGTTTTTATTTGTGGATCCAAACTACCATGATAGTGACACAAAACTTGCTTAGTTTGTCTTGTGTATCAGTTTGTTGAGCAAACTGAGAAGGTTATGTAGAGTTACTTTAATACACCAAAACAAGTATATCAGTGAAATGGAAGAAACTTCACTAAGGAGAACACTAATCACGCTAACGGTGAAACAACTTTTATAGCAAAATATAATCCAAAACACTACATTAAGCTAAAACATCTAATAACGAACATTTAAGTCATCATAAGTCCACGTGTTTTGCCCAAAAACACAAATTATTCAAGTGCAATCAATTATTCAGTGATCAAACTGAGCATGCTCAGCAGCCGTTACCACCAAACTTTACATCGCAAGTTCTTGTTGTTTATTATTTGCTGTTTTTTGTTGTCATCTTTTTTACATTCAATAGTTCATTCAACTTAATAGATTTAGATTTCGTCTAAGAATTTTTTTCAGTGTTTGCTGTCATTGCTCCCTGCCTTTCCTCCATTCTGTCTGTGTAGATTTCAGTGTATTTTTTCTAAATTAAAGGTGCAGTTAGCAATATCTGAGAAACATATTTGAAATCAACCCAAACAAACACGCCCCTCCCTTCATTGCTCCGCCCCTGAAGTGCATGAACATGCATGTCTCTTTATCATAGCTGAAGCCAAGCAAAATTAAGCGAAGATGATGAATAAGCGACAAGGAAGAACAAAAAATAAACAAGAGTATATACAAGCAAGTGTTGGTTGTTAGTTGCCAGCAGCTCCAGACAAACAATGACACTCAAAACTGTTACTACAGCTAACATTACAACAACAGCATATTATGAAACATAGCAAAACCAGTATTACTCATGTAGTAGTAGCAGTACCACGCATGTTTTCAGGCCTTCCCGCTTCGGTCCCTCCAGCGCTGGAAAGCTTTTCTAATATTAAATCGGGTCCTAAAGCTCTTGCCTGATCATAACCCTTCTTTTTCCAGTGATATTCCTCTGACCTTTTTTCTTTTGTAATGTCTCTCAGCCATCTCTCTTTCTACAGTCTTTCTTCAAATCTCCCTCTTGCTCACTCACTCTCTCCTCCCCCATCATGAGTGGACACGCCCCCTACTGCTAATTAGCTCACTCTCTCTCCTCCCCCATCATGAGTGGACACGCCCCCTACTGCTAATTGGCTCACTCTCTTTCCTCCCCCATCATGAGTGGACACGCCCCCTACTGCTGATTGGCTCACTCTCCCTCCTCCCCCATCATGAGTGGACACGCCCCTTACTGCTGACTGGGTCACTCTCTCTCCTCCCCCATCATGAGTGGACACGCCCCCTACTGCTAATTGGGTCACTCTCCTCCCCCATCATGAGTGGACATGCCCCCTACTGCTGATTGGCTCACTCTCCCTCCTCCCCCATCATGAGTGGACACGCCCCTTACTGCTGACTGGGTCACTCTCTCTCCTCCCCCATCATGAGTGGACACGCCCCCTACTGCTAATTGGGTCACTCTCCCTCCTCCCCCATCATGAGTGGACACGCCCCTTACTGCTGACTGGGTCACTCTCTCTCCTCCCCCATCATGAGTGGACACGCCCCCTACTGCTAATTGGGTCACTCTCCTCCCCCATCATGAGTGGACACGCCCCCTACTGCTGATTGGCTGCAATTGTGTTGTGCTGCTCGGGTCAATACACTTTTAACAAGCGCACTTACTGCACCTTTAATTATCCATTAACTTGGTGAAATAAAGGTAAACCAAGAGATTGTTTTTGGAATGTGCAGTAGCCCCATTTCTGTTTTATGTAAGCCATCAAGAGTAGTGAGCTCAAGATAATGGACAGGATTTTTCATTTAGATGTTGAATGTAGCCATAGGCCTCCCACTCTATAATCTAATAAGCTTCAGTTGCACAACAAGCACCATTAGAGCCAAGCTGGAGGTACATTTCCATTCAATGCATCTCCATGGCCATTCTCTCTGAGGTGGAGGAGATTAGACAGTTCACAGGGGTACTCGTTTCTGTTCTGTGAGATATCCGTATCAGCTCTGCTCCATCCTTGGGCTGGTTAAAGGGAAATGGCAAAGGGGAGGGGCTTCCCCAATTGGCCCAATACCTTCCTGAGCATCTCCCCGAACGCCAGCCTTCCTAACAGTGCTTCTTTGATGTCAATACTAGGGAATGCTGTCAGAGCAGCAGTCATGAATATATTAAGATTCTGCACAGTTATTTTGGCTCTGATGGATTGTGGGGGCTCAGTGGGGTTCCTGTTGAAAGCATGGTGGTGCAGAATGAGTAAAGGCAGTTATATCAGTTGCGTCTAATTAAGACAGAGAAGATGCGATAAGTGGTTGTTTTCTTTGTTTGGATCCACCATTTGGTGCGTGAATGTTGGGGATCTGCCTTCTCTCAAGGGTGCTCTGCAAGAAGCCAGTTTCCAATAGTGTCCACAAGGGTGCTATCGCTCTTTAATTAGTTCCCATATACTCCCACAAGATGTACCCTTCTGAATACCCTGACAGGTTTTCAAATTAATAATAGAAGAAATAAAATCTTATATTTGGCACTTCTATAAAAAGAGCACACTGCTGTTAAAGGTATAGTTCACCCAAAAATTAAAATTCTTTTTTTTTTTTTACCCATTTGACTTACTTTCTTCCATGGAACAGAGAAGGTGACTTTTTGAAGAATGTACTGTTTGCTTTTTTAAAATATATATAAAGAGAGAACTGGTATTGCTCCTGGTGGTCATGACATGAGAAATCAAATATGCATAGATTTTTTTTACAAATAACTGCAAGTAACTGCAAGTTTCATATCTTAAATCATCCTCCTCATTATAAACAAAGAAATTATTTAATCAAGCTCCAAATATGGTTCATGTGGATTTTGTGGGATTTGTGATACCACATGGGCAAATAAATTAGCATATGCCCGCCTCCAGAGCAAGACATCGACGAAGAGTTAAACATCATTGCACTATAGGCCCCGCCCACTGGCGTTCAGTCGCTTAACGTTTGACTTTATACCTTAAAGCAAATAGCTGCCTACACTGGATGTGAGCGTCACGTCAAAAGCAAATAGAATCCATTATAATCACTGATGCTGTCTACACTGATACAGTATACAGATGTGCATTTAGTTTCTACGTCATAATGCTTTTGTAAATCACTGTTTTATATGTATAATATTTTCAGAATGGCCGTTGATACTGTTTCCAATGCAATGACGTTAGCCAATCATAACAGTGGCCGTTTACTGACAAGCCTTAAAGGAGCCGCACCTTAAAAACTGATCATTTCAGACAGAGGATCAAAATGAGGATTGAAAATAAATAATCGTTTTTCCACATATATATTTGTTTTTGTTTGTTTTTTTGCAAAAAACTTTATTAACATTATAATCGAACCTCAAGAAACATAATAAAATGAATAAAAAACAATCCCATGTCATGACCCCTTTATATTTTGGTCTGATCTCACACAAAGCTATCAGAGACATTGAATATAATGCACAAGTTTTCATGACAGAATTCTTTTGGGTGAACTATACCTTTAATAGCCAAGTTGAATAACTTAAGAGTGTTCTATATAGTTTCTCTTATCAAATAACAAGTTTTTAAAATCCATACGCAGAGAGACCCAACAGTCTGCTTATTCCCAGAAGATATACGCAGTTTGTCCTGCTATGGAGAGTGGAGCACCCAGATTCTCCTGCACAAATATTGTTTGTCAAAAAGAGTCTTTGGAGTCAAGAGAGTTTAAATGCCACATTACAGGCCTTCTGCCCGCTGCGTCTGAGATGGACATCTTCCTGCATCTGACCAGCGGTCAGGTCACAAAGGTCAAAAAGCAGAGCAACGGTTAATACAATTTCATATGTGGATGAATTCATCTTCACTCTAGCATGTGCAGCATAAAAGAGAGGAGGAAGACTGAAAGAAAACGAGGAGGGCACGAAAATGTGAAGACTTCGGAGAAATGCATTCATATTGCAACTTTTGAGACTGAATGATTTATAGTGGATGTTCAGTTGATATCATGAGGAGTTTTCAATAAATTAGTGGCTTCTTTTCCGGTACTCTCGCGCTCCATGACCTCAATTCACAGCATTGGACTTGAGAGAGATCCACCAACGTTTGGAAGTTAAATCCCTCCTCTTAGGTTTGTCAAAGAGCTCATTTTAGATCTTTTAAAAGTTACATCTTTCTGTCTGCATTAACTTCTTTATGCTGCAATGGTTTTATGTGGCCTATGAACACTAATGTCCTAGTTTTGAGGACAAAAATGCCCATCGGATTTTGTGGGATCACAGTCAGTTGTACTCATGTTATGTCATACCATTAATATTATCTGCTTTCTCTTCCATCTCTTTTACTTATGCTGCTCACTTTGACCCTCTAGGACAAAAACACATCTGTTCAAAGCCTCACCATCATGCACATTTCCCCCACAACAATACATTAGCTATTCTGTGTAAATCCCTGCTCGCTACTGCTTTTTACTGTCACAAAGGTTCAAAGGCTCCATGTGAATAGCTAGCGGGATAGAAGATAGATGACCAAAGAGAGGGTGGAGTGAGTGAGGGTTTCTGGGTAAAGAAGTGGGCGTTAGATGTGTTCGGCTCGCAGTCTTAAGGGAAGTGAGCAAGAGGAAGTACTTTAAGGATGACACTCAGTTTCGAGCGGTCACTTTTTTGTTTTGATGTCTCGGGATCCTTTTTCGTGACATCAGAGCGCTCGGCCAATGCCAGCGTGGCGTCTCTTTTGGCCCGTAGGTTCTACCATGTTGGAGGCAGCGTGGCGGTGCCACAGAAGTGTCGTTTGGCATATATAGGTGAGACGTTTTCTTGTAAGAGTAAGTGTGTGTGTGCAAGGGATGGATAGTGTATCATATCAGTTGTCAGCTGATTTTTTCTTTTTTTACATTTGTATCAAAACACTTTAAAAAAAAAAGTTGGATCAACTTGGTTGTTTAAGTCATTTCAACTTAAATTAAATTAAACTGGCTTTAAGGAATTAGTTGAAACTTGTATAACATAAAAAAGTTGAAAAAATAGCTTAACTTATTTTGATGAGTTAAAGCAATGTAAAAATATATATTATCATAATCTTGATAATATAATTTTTTACAGTGAAGTTAATGGATATTTCATTGTTCATGCTCACTTTCCCTATTTTTCCATCTATTCATCCATCCATCCATCCATCCGCAAATATCATAACATCAGCTTGTCTGCATTTGTATTAATGAGTGTATTCCTCATCCACAGATACATGATACAGGTCTCAAAGTCAGTTTGTCTTGTTGCGCTTTATTGTTTAATGGCTTTCCAGCTGTCAGTTTGGCTGAAATCACTAACCTCCTACTCCCTGCTCAGAGCCCTAAAATTATCTTGCATGTTCATTAGACTGACATGTGTGAGCTTGTGTTTTTACCGCTACATTGCATCAGATATGAGAGTCAATTGTAAAAGAGCAAAAAAAATTGATGCTCTGCCTATTATCACCTTTCAGAAATAGTGGAAGACATCTACTCTGGGATTCAGAGCCCAGGAGAGGGTGTGAGAATGACGGCGCGTGCCTTTCTCTGCCTGCTAGTCTACCTGACTGAATCTGTTGGTGTGAAACTGACAGTGTTTTGGGGAACAGATGGCTTAAAAAGCAGCGCTCTCCAACAAATGTAAACAAACCAGCTTTTGGGCTATTTTAAGTCTCAGAGAGATCTCTGTGCATGAGAAGGTGCACAGCTATGGTGTCCTATTTGAATGCATTTGTGCCCATTCCTGTCTGTCCCATTGGAGCTTGGTTTAATTAATCAAGAGCAAAATGCTTGGATTTCGATGCATGAAGAGAGTCGAAATTGAAGTGCTGCAGGTGAGAATGGGAGCAAATGTGTTATCGGATATTTGACACTGAACAATGAGAGCACAGAGCATGCACAGATATATTGTTGGGTATTTATAGCGCAGACTGTGCACATACACAGTTTAATCTGCTTTATTGGTGTGTGTGACATGTTCCCCATCCAGATCCCCTGCCTCACAGCGCTGTGAACACTATGACAGGCCTGCTAAACCATCAAACAGACTTGGCAGTGGCTCAGGCTTCTTATCCTCTTCTGGTGGAAAGCGCGTGGGGCGATATGTGGTTATTGCTTCAGCTATAATCTAACCTGATCTCTCATGATGATCTTGGTGGTGATCAAGATAACAGTGATTATTAGGGCTTCACAGTTATGGGCTTTTCAGTAGCTGAGACTGATGCTGATCTGGACATCTGGTGGGCTGATGGTAATGCTGATATATGATACAGTTTTATGGTGTTCATTGAGATGTACATAAATTAAAACATATTTTACTCTTTTTTTTTTATTAACACAAATTAAATGAGTCAATATATCATCAATCCTTCTTCCAAAATGTGTTTTTGTCTTACCCTGATTTACTTTGGTAAGCCTATTAAAAGTGTTTATATTTTAGACTTGTCATCTCTGTAAATAGAGAAAAGTTGCTCTGGCTAATTTGACGCGTGTCTGGTGTGGGAGGTCAGAGGTTAGTTAAGTGTGTGTGTGTGAGTGTGTGTGTGTGTGTGTGTGTGTGTACTTGTACAACTATCTTTGTGAGGACCAGTTTGAGTTTTAGACCACTGGAGTGAGGACAAAGAGAGTAAAGTGAGGACATTTTGGCCGGTCCTCACTTTCTGAGAGCCTTTAAAGGCCTGTTTGAGGGTCAAGACTTGGTTTTAGGGATAAGGTTATAATGAGGTTAAGGGTCGGTTTAGGGTCAGGGGTCGGGTTAGGCACTTAGTTGTGATGGGTAAGGTTAGGGTAAGCGGCTAGAGATTGCATTGTGTCAATGAATGTCCTCATAAAGATAGATGTACAAGAATGTGTGTGTGTGTGTGTGGTGTGGGAGGTCAGAGGTTAGTTAAGTGTGTGTGTGTGTGTGTGTGTGTGTGTGTGTGTGTGTGTGTGTGTGTGTGTGTGTGTGTGTGTGTGTGTGTTTGGTGTGGGAGGTCAGAGGTTAATTGTCACTATAAGTGAGAAAGGTTCAGCTAAATCTCCAACCCGTTTTAAACAAACGCTGAACAGAGGAGAGTCTGCTGGAGAAAAGAGAACGAGACAGAGCTCGTAATAAAACAAGAACCAACATTAGCTTGGTTTTTCAGAGATGGCGAGAACTGAGGGATTTGAAATGTTGTAAAAGCGACGCAGAGATGGTGTTTTTATACAGGTGAATAAGATGTTTTATTGAACAGATAAACTGCCATATATATAGCTCTCTAATAGAGTTGATTGTAGAGCATTATCTGTTTTGAAGATCATTTTATTATGGTTGTAGCGCTGTGCTGGAGTTTATTTTCAAGGAAATACCATGTCTTTTAATGGGTAAAGCTACAGTAACGTCTTCAGCTAGTCAGCTTGAGATCCTTTCCATCTAAACCCGTTATATCTCTTGAGCCCAGTAGTGAATGTTTTATGAGCAGGAGGATAATCTCTCTCTCTCTCTCTCTCTCTCTCTCTCTCTCTCTCTCTCTCTCTTCTGGTAATAAGAAGGAACCATATTCATCCCCACAGTCACACAGAGCCGAAGCACACAATGTTCTTCCACAAAATATATGCATTTTTTAACCGCCAAAAGGGCCAAAAGTCACATAGTGTACCTCTTAAAAGTCCCTAAAACAATGTAAAACTGAAAATGCTTTAATGTAAAATATGTATCATCGTTTAGAAAATCATCAGTACCTTCCCCAGGTGGTACAGTGCTGCTTTAGTTCAGTGGTTCAGCCAGTGTGATCTGAAGCGCAAAATGTTAATGCGTTGATGCATGTGATTCATTAAATGTTGTCATAAAATGAACCCAAATGTTGACATTATAACTGTTTCATTGTGTAATTCATCAACACAGAAGGCACTTATAATGAAATAAGTCATTTACACTCTTTGTATGGTGAACTTAGCTAACATTGTTGCTGAACAAGTATTAAAATATTATATTTTTGAAAAAACATTAATGAGAAGACCATCAGATTACAGCAGCAAAACATTATAGAGTGTGAGGAAATTTGTTATAGTTGTAAAGATATTTCAGTGCATTACTTTTATGCAGTGTCAGAAATTAAAGGCATATGAAGAGGCGGTTTGGTGAAGCTGTGCGCAGGTGTCTGACTGCATAATGCATGTCTCATCCCCTGTTTTGTGTTCCTGCTCTGATGGTTCTGAACACGCAGTGCTTTGTGATTTAGGCATCAGAGCCTGAGTCTCTACGACCCACTTATTCAGTGTTTGATATCTCCTGTACTTCTCACAGATCAGATCAGGCCGCTTTGATCTGCTCTCTCGTCTCCAGCCGTCGGTGAGCACATTTAGCTCTCCCACGTCTCCAATACCTATAAAGACACTCTCCCCCTGATTTATTTACACTTCGTGTCTCTTCTCCCTCCTGTCACTTTTAACTTTCCTGGGTCAAAAGCAGGTAAAAGCAGTAACGCTATTGTAGTATTGGATCTGCTTCTCCGTTTCACACAGCTGGCCTCTGTATTCAGCTTCTGTTTTCCTCTCTGGTTGCTTTGTGATGTTCTCTTAAGCTGCATCCCTTCCTAAATCCATCTGGCCCATTGACAAATATAGGAATATAAGTGCATTCTCAGCCAACAGCTTTTATTAAACAATCAGGTGGACTGCATCAAGAAATGGGGCATGGGTAATTGCACTGCAAAAAAGCTTTTCTTAGTATGGTTTCCAGTCCAAATATCAAAAAATTCTTAAATCAAGATGCATTTACTAGATAAGTAAAATTAGATAAGAAATTATGTCTTGTTTTCCGGGGGAATTAATCAAAATTAAGTGAGTTTTTGCTTAAAATAAGCAAAATGATCTGTCCATAGGGTAAGAAAAATAATCTCAATTCAAACAGAAACATGGACAGATAATTTTGCTTGTTTTAAGCAAAAACTCACTTCATTTTGATTTATTTCCCCAAAAAACAAGACATAATATCTTATGGCATTTTACTACTTCAGTAAATGCATCTTGATTTAAGAATTTTTTTATATATTTGGACTGGAAACAAGACACAAATACTAAGTAAGAAAAGCATTTTTTGCAGTGTGAGATAGGCTGTGTCCAGATTGCCCCCTTTACCCTTAAATAGGGCACTATTCGTGTACGCAATATACTGATCCCCGACCTAGGGAGTTAGGGAGTTGATTGAGACGCACCCAGAGAGCGATAGTGCAATACACATCTAACATAGGGTGCATCTCAATCTGCTCCGTGGCTGGCTGGGTTGTGAATCAGTGTATCGTGTAGCTACATGAATCATGCGGAGCAATGGGTTTGTGTCACTCGCTGTCGGAGAGATGAGAGAGAGAGAGAGAGAGAAAGAGCAGCATTGTGTATCTATTCTACGGAAAAAAATGAGTATTGGAAGCATTTCAGATATTTCAGTACATCGATATGTATCAAAAAATCTATATTTTTTGACAACACTGCATTGCACTTAGTTTATTATTTCAGATGCCTGTTTAAAAGACTACAACTGAAAATTGTATTTATTATATATAAAATTAAACCCACCAAAGTGGCTAGTTTGAGTGACTGCGTTACACTCCACTGCTGAAATACACACGCATTTGGTGGGTTGGCGGGTCTTAATGTCAAGCACGGGGTATGGGTCACTTTCGTCACAAAAACTGGATATAGTCAACAAACTGGAGTTGGGAATCAAGACCTGTAGTGGAAATGCTGCCTAAGAAATAGGGCTGCACGATATTGAAGAAAAATGCGTTATGTGATAACTCATTATATAATGCGATATTCGATATGCGATACGATAATGCTTAAAATATGTAAAATGTGTGTAAAATAAACTTAAATTATCTTAAAAATATATTTAAAATGATATAATCTACATATGTGTTTCTTTCTGTGACAATAAAACATCCCTACAACTTCTGAAAGTGAACATCATTGTTTTACTGTAGTATAAGAAGTGTTATTCTAACATCAGTGTAAACCACAGGGTTTAGGGGTTCAGGTTATCCTACATTAGGTTTATTAAACAACAGAAACCGAATGATCAAATGTAAAAATTAAAACTGTGCTTATAGTTTTCACTGTATGAATTAAATATATACTGATTCTTATTAAAACTTATTAATACAAAAGTTATTCAGCCAAGAGCAGTGAGTGATTTTCTCTTTGTCTTTTGTTCATGACCCCAGTTATTGCAAGCCGTTGTGATATGCATATCGCGATATATACATTTGCGTTATTTCAATAATTTCGATATATTGTGCAGCCCTACTAAAAAACTATGAACTAAAATGTGAAATTCATGAATTTATGCAAAAGAAAAAAATGCAGTATATTGTATATATGGGAATAAATACATTGCATTATACTATTTCTACTATACTTTCTACACTTTTTTTTTCTTTTCAATAAATTCATTCATTTATTTCACACATATTCTGCCCCAGAGTGCATATGAATTGTCTCTTTAACTCATTATTATCAGGCTGGCGTCCTGAAGCGAGGGGCTCTCGTCTTGTCAATCCTTCTCTCAAGTGTTCGCACCTCTCTCTGCAGCCTAATGAACACGTTTCGTTCCCTCGCTCCGCTCCCTCGAGATCTGAGCTGAGTCCCCACTGTGCAGAACGCAGTAATCGTCCGTGAAGGTTTACTCAACATAAGACTAATTTGTTTCAAATGAGCTGGAGAGACTCATGAGGACACCGATAATAGGAGGACGAGACTTAGAGCGAGGGAGAGAGACCCTTATTAACTGTTCATTAGTCCTGACCACTAATTAAAATGGATTTCTTAATTTAGAGATCTAATTGATGACCCTCAGTTGTAGCGTCAAGAGCGGCAGCATGTGCTTGTCTGTGACCTTTGACCCTCCTGGCCATTCCTTCACACCCTCCAGTTTGGCTCTTTGCAAATCCCAATTAAGTTGCATGATTTGGCATACTGAGTCAATTGGAGAGCATGTGTCCTCACGGATGTTGAGTGTCCTTGTGGAAGTTGATGTACTGTTGCTTCCATGTTTTTTAAAATTCTTATCACACTTGTTTGGGTCCCATGAGTCCAAGAGCACACAGTAATCCAGTTCCTTCAAAACAGGTCTATATGGAAACATGTAAGCAGCACACAGTGTTTTTATTTTGTGCTTCAGTTGGTCTTTGAGATACAAATGTGTGAGGGTTATTTAAAGTGTGGGTTGTTGTAGAAAGCCACCAACTATTCATCCAAAGTACAGCTTTGCTTGCACGAGGGAACAGCAGCCTAGAGATCTTCTGAACCATAGTGTCAACATTTTACAAAAACACTCACCAGGAGTTGGAAGCTAAACAAAAAAGCAAAGAAAGATAAATTCTTTGTTTATATGCTGCATAAACATTTGCTACAGAGTACAAAAAGCTTATCTTTTCAGAAGAAACCTCAAGGTAGTGAGCTGACTTTGCTGTCTACTGCCTATAGGGGGCTGCCTTCAAAATGCTAATTCACACAGACGCCAAACAAACGTCAGATCGGTGCGTTACCCCTGTTGGCATCTGTTGCCGTTGGTCTGCTTTTGTTCTCAATCGCATTTATCAGGTTGAGGAATGTTTGAGAAGTGTTGTAGCCTCATCTGGTGATTGTCTGCATTGGTTTCCGTCTGTCGTTGTAGTGTGAATTAGCCTTAAGACAGCGTCCTTAACCGAGATGGATCTTATGAGTGGCTGATTTGAAATGCTGTCCACCCAACAAATGAGATGCGATTTTATTCTCTTTGGGTGTGTTCACGCATGGCATGTTTGGTTGGATTAAAACGAACCCGGGTGCGATTGCTCTGTTAGTGCGGTTCATTTGAATAAGTGTGAACACTGCCATCCGAATCCTGGTGGAATAACATCCGTTAATGTCATGCATAAGTATTATAGGGTAAACAGTAGTGGGAACGCTCACTAGTGACCAAAAACCCAGCTTAAATGATTTTTGAGTGAACTATCTCTTTACCATCCTGCCTAGGTAGGCAACTCTGTGCTCACTAAGGGCCCTATCATACACCCGGCGCAATGCAAGTTTTTTTTGCTAGTTTCAGCCTGACGCAGTTATCATTTTCACGTCCTGCACCACGTTGTTTAAATAGAGAATATAAACGAGGTGTGTGTAGGCGCATTGTTGGTGCGTTGCTATTTTGAGGCAACTGAAATAGACTATTACCATAATACTATTTTTTTTGTTATTTAAAGTGTGTTAGTAATATGAGCCTATAGGTGGGTCCAAAACGCGTGTACACTTTGTCCCGTAGATGGTCTCGCTTTAACCTCACGCACGAGCAGATCTGTTTCCTCGCTAGAGACGCGTTCAGTTTTTTCGCCTACAAATTCCGTCATGTAAATAGCGAATCCGCCATGGCACGAGCACAACTGGCTTTTAAAGGGAATGTGAGATGAGACCCTGATTGGTTCATTCCACGTAACGCCCAAAACACACCCATTACTCATTATGAGAACAGGGACAAACCTTTTAGAGCATACGCCGGGAGCGCCGACCATTTTTCCCGTCGTTAAACTAGCAAAAGTGGATTCGGACAAGCACTAAGTGCACTTGCACCGTGCGCTTTAGACCATGAGCTAAGATCGTTAAAATAGGGCCCTAGTTTTGAAAAAAAGCTCAAGTCTCCATTCCCCTAGAGATTATGCTGTAGCTTGTTGCTGCTCACGTCTGCATTGCAACATGTGCTACAAACTTATTTTCAAACCCAGCTGGAGGCGAAGACATACAGAACGACCTCGAGGGAGAGCGAGAACCTGAGACAGTGTGTTGCAGAGGAAAAGGTGGAGCCACTGCTTTCAAGAGAATGAAAATCAATAGTTTTCTTCCTCAGTAACGCTGTCTGACAGAGACTTTGCAATCACTGAAACTTCATAAAGAGCAAGAGAGTGAGAGAGAAAAGTATTGGGAAAGTTTTATGTGTGTGCGGACCGGACTGAAACTGCAGTATTATTATGTCTGTGAATATATATTCTGCTTTTGGGTGCTATTTGACACTTCTTCAGTTGCTCTGTTATTACTTTTCTAGTTCAGAAACTCCGGAACAACAGAAATCTTTGTGGTGGAAAAAAGAAGATTTGCAATCTGACGCCACAAAGGCAAAAGAGTAGATTAAAAATACCTAAATTAAAAGAGGAAGGAAGAAGAACATTGGAAGCCAGACTAAACCAAGCACTTAATAAGACCAGAGAGTGTGCTATTCTGTCACAGTATCTTAATATGCTTTGGAGAGTGACCTGAATCTTTCATTATAAGACGGGCTTGTTTGAAGAGAGTGTGAACTTAAGAATCTCTCTTTCCTTGTTTTCTATCTCTGCCCCTTGTTTTTTTACATTAACATGTAAGATATATAAGGTTGAGATACAGTAGAATAAAAGGTTTGTTTTTTAATCATGTGACTCTGAAGACTGGAGTAATGATGCTTAAAAGTCAGCTTTGTAGATCTAGACTAACTATGAGCATGCATTTACTCATCTCACTTGCACAAAAATACATATTCAGTATTCCTCAAAATCATTAAAGTCCCACTGTGGTGAAAATCAAGTTTTTAATGTAGTTTATATGTCTATGTGGTGTTTTTAATATGCTTTAAGACAAAGCATGTGTAAATTCATAAGTCGACACCATTGCTGAGTATTTTCTCCTTAAAACTGCAGTGAACCAAAGACAGTCTCAAAAACACGCTTTGAAATCGCTGGTGTTTCTGACGTCACAAACTACCTTGTAACCAATCAGATCAACGTGTGATCGTCCACCAGTGGATCTCTGAGCTGAGTGAGTGAGTGGAGGTGGGGCTCATTTGCATATTCATAGAGCCACGCATACTAAATGAGGCAAGGGTGTCAAGTTACATTCAAGATATTTTAAGGCATGAAGATTTTTTTTCAAGGAATAAACATTTAAATTTGTCATGTTGGTGATCAAAGATTAGTTTTAAGGGATACAACTATTGACTACAAATGGACTTTAGAAAGTGAAATGCAAACCCAGAGAATTGAACTTGCAATAAGTAAATATGTTAAATGACACAAATATACTTTATGTATTTAATCTTACTTTATTAACCAATGTTTTTGTGGCTGACCTTCGATGATCCAATTCAACTTTACTAATGAGCAAAATTTACTTTAGTGCAGTGGTTCTCAAAGTGCGGGGCGTGCAAAAGTAACGTCATAATAAGTAACTACGTAACGCAATTAGTTACTTTTACTTACTTGGTTTTGGGGTGTGGTTGATGGGTGGGGGCATGGTTTGGGGCGTGGTTGATGGGTGGGGGTGTGGTTTGGGGCGTGGTTGATGGGTGGGGGCGTGGTTGGGGGTGTGGTTGATGGGTGGGGGCGTGGTTTGGGGCGTGGTTGATGGGTGGGGGCGTGGTTGGGGGTGAATGCAGTTATTGTACTTTAATACATAAAGTAATACATCCTTTCCATTCAACGTTTGGCCCGCAACAATAGAATAATAAAAAAATTCTAATAGTTTAGCTTTTATAACACCTTTTACCTCACACTATTTCTTTTCATGGCCATAGGTTAAAATAAAAAAAATAAAAAATCTACTACACTATTTCAGTAAAAAACTATTTCAATCCTCCTGATGTTCTCTTGTAGCCTTTACTTTCCTTATGTGGGCTTCTAGGTCGCTAGCACCTTTATTTGACACTAATCCCGACCGAAACGAAAACACATGATTTTTTATTAATTTTTACGCTGTTAGTAAAAAAAATTACTACATTTTATCTCGTGCTTGACCGTAAACTGAAACGTCGAGTCATGCTGCTACAATTCTGTTAACATAAAGTCTGCCTACTTTGATTTGATTGGTCATTTCAAATATTCTGACATTGACGAGCAGTGACAGACCAATGAGGCTGAGATGAACACACACACACACACACACACACACACAAACACACACACAGGCCTCTGATTTCTGATGTGCTCTGCTTGCCGCTGCGGATTGAGGAACGCATTGATGAGCCGGTTTCATATGTTTTGTGTGCAAAGGCAAGCGCCAGTCAATTTAAAGTACACGCTTAATGGTCCCATGAAAAACAGTGAAAACCGGACATTTTCATGAATTTATAAAAAAAACCTGGACGCCCCTTCACGTAAAAAGTGGACATGTCCGGGCAAAAGAGGACGTTTGGTCACCCTACATATATTTCTGTTTAACTGGCACCACACAGTACCTACTTTCGGTCTTCTATCTGGGTGCAAAGTGAGTGTCAGTGTTTGGAGAGGGTGAGAGAGAAATTAGAAACAGGGTTAGTGGGTGTTTCAAATGAGGAATAGAAAGCATTGTCTTTCATGGTCATGTCAAATCTAATTGGATTGTGGATTGTGTCCCAATCTGCGAAGTGCTGATAGTGAAAGTGGGCCTGGTTTGGTTGGGACAGGAAGAGGATGGTGCCGCACTCTTGCTCTCATTTTAGATGAATAGATGAGTCAGTGGAAGGGATAGAAGCTAGAGAGGGATAACTCTGGATTTGTAGATCACTGTAAAACATGATCTTTCAATGTCTGGCTTTTATAATCTGGGTCATATTCATTGTTTTTACCCAGAGACCCATATCTAACGTGGGTTCTTCATAAGCATCTTAGCTCAGCGAACTACTGTTCATCCTGTGTGAATTGGAGCATATGGAGGACTTTTCCTTATCTCTCTCTAATGTACTGTATTTTATAATTAATTTTCAGACATGTTAATTCCACTTCATCATCACAGGCCGTGAATTGGCGCACAATGTCTGAGCCTGCATCCATTATGCCCTTCTAATCTAGCAGAGAAGTGTGTTTTGACTGTTTATGAGTGTGTGCATCTACATCATGTTGACGCCTCTCTGAGAGTGAGATTAGTTTTTAAATCCTTCTCAATTGTCCTGTCGATTATGTTCAACCCTGCTCCAACTGATCTATATCCTTCAGTACTGCGGTCTTGTGTTCGATGCATGTGTTCAACAAGAACTGAAATAGATAGAACTGTGATATTAGGCAAATATATGGTGCGAAGATGATCTCTGGGGCCGGTTTCACAAAGATAGACTTTGACTATGGCTTAGATATAGTAGATAGTCAGACTTCAGATAGACATCTAAATCAGACCGTTGCACAAAGCACTTAAGACTATCTTAAGTAGGACTACACTGCAATGCATTCTGGGTAAAATAAGACACTTTTCAAAACAAAAAACATGGCGGATCGAGTAAGCGCATTCAACCGCTCAGTGCAGTTTACCCCAGCAGAAAATATGTGTTTGTTGGAGGAGTATAACAGTTACAAGGACATTTTACTTGGGAAATTTAGCGGAGAATGTAGTAACAAGAAGAAATGTTTAAATTATGAGCCATTTTCCCTTTTCTTTTGGCTGTTTGTAAATGTAACTGATTGTTACTGCTGGTTGCCAAGGTAACAGAGTCTTAGACCTAAGTTAGCCTGGGGGTAAGGCGTCTAATTTTTTTGGTCTAAATTAAGTCAGTCTTTATTTTTGTGAAACAGTCTAACTTGCATTAGACTAGTCTATGAGCAAATATTAGACTTGTCTAACACTATAGACCGGTCTAAAATAGCTTTGTGAAATCGGCCCCTGATGTTCAGAAGGTATTTTTCATACTTAAGATATTGTGTAACAATACACAGTATCTCATATTGTTGCCTTTTTTCTTTTTTTAGTACGGTCATCATTTACTCACCCTCATGTTGATCTAAACTGGTATGATTTTCTGTTCTTTTTTCCATGAAGGCATATAGTTACATCTAAACATACTATATATCTAAACTCAAAATGGACAAAAAAAGCTCCAAATTGTACTCGCGTTTGTGTATATTCAAGTATTCTGTGTGAAAACATTTCACACCAGGTTTGATCCTCACATGTAAATTAATCACATCAGTGATTAATGATTTATATTCTACGGAGCCCCTAAATGGATGTGGTAATGAGTAAAAAAAATGAGATGGGAGAAAAAATATCTTTAATGCTTTTGTGTTCGCTCGCAAAAGTTTTGTGTTCCTCCGATAAAATGCTAGCCTTGCTAACTTTCTCGGGTAACGCAAACATTTTACGAGCGAACGCAAAAGCATTGACATACGTTTTTCCTGCCATCTCATATATTTTTCCTTCCCCATGTCCATTTAGTGGCTCCGTAATATTACAATCTATTCGTCATAAAAAGTTATCATATGGCTTATGATGAAGATCACCATTAATTAATAGTTTAAATTATTTTCATATATTTTCAGCATTCGTTTTAGTCATTTTTACATAGTGTCTTTGTAAATTTTTTAAACATTTCTGTTTATGTTCAATATTTTATATTCATTTAATAATCTAAAGAAAAGAAAAATGATGAAAGAATTAAAAATTGTATGTGAAATTGCAATTCGCATTTCTTAAATGTACATGGGACTATAATCAGTCATGTCTTGCTATTAGGTGCATGGCTTTATCCAACCGAATTCCCATCGGTCTAAAATCACATGCATACATGCATATATATTAAACATCAGCTTTTCGTATTGGCCAATATTTTATTGCTTTATGTGATGTTTAACTATTAGTAAGAATACATACAGTTAAGTTGCACTTTGTTAGGAAACAGAGTATTAAATGTGTTTGTCTCCTGTATACAGTAAATCACTTCACGTTCCACTCCCGCTTTATATCATCCGAGAGCTCGTTCCTCCCACCAGCCCCTCAGGCCATCCCGCTTCCAGCGTGTCAGACAGAGAACACACACGTGCTTCACGCACAGTTTCATCTGCTCGATTTCACATATGGGATTCTCCTTGGCGACCTGAAATCACACTGACAGTATAAAGTAGAGCAGGTTTGGAGAGAGAGTTTTCAGGCTTTGTGTGTCCTTCCCCTCAGCGCTCTGATGGAGGAGATGAGCCGAAGCACACGCGTGTCACGGTGCGAAGTGATTTTGAAGGAAAAGCATCTCCGCTTCATGCACACGTGCACGTGTTCTCCTCTCGAGCTTGTCTTTGCAGCTCTGTTTTGCAGAGAGCCAGCCAGAAGTTTTATTTAGAGACCGTCAGATCTGTCAGGCGATGTGAAGCCGATTGGTCCCAGTGGGCCTGTAGGACTGGGAGTTCCCATCTCACTCGGTCAAGAAGATGAGCTGGGTTGCAGGGAACATCTGCTGTGTTGCATCATGTTGGCTTTTGTTTGTTGCAGGCTTCCTGAACTTTCTTTAACCTTTTCAGTTTAAGGGTGCTCCGTTCGATTGGGCGCCGGTCGTTATCGGTCGATAATTGCTATATAGTTTGATCAGTGGTTTCTATAAAGGCCGATCCGATGACTCCGAAGACAAATTTTCTATGCTCAGCTAAAATTGCGTCACTATTCACCGGTCTGTTCTACCAGGTTTCAGAAAAAGACAATTCATTTGCAACGTCATTGCAACGACAGCAAGAAACTAGTGCTGTGATATTTTAGTGCATTTATTTCCTTCACATTTATTTCCTTAAATTAGAGTTAACTTAACCAGAACCAGGTCGTAAACTGCAGTCTAGTTGCTGAACTGCACGACGTGCTCAATATAAAAAGAGTTATTAAAACTGTATTTAGCCATGAAAGAGAGACTGTTATGTGTTTGGGCTTTGGGCTTCGGGTTCACAGCTAAAAGGTCAAATACACACAGAAATATGTCAAAATACCCGGCTTGAAGAGTATTAATTTAAACACAGTTGGTCATGTCTTAAGTGAACATAAACAGTTGGTAAATAAATTGCATGTGTAACAGTATATCATAGACATTGTTGTTAAGAATTGCTACATAACATCCATGGGCTTTATTTTTATCATGTGGTATTATTTATTTCGGTTATTGCCGATACTGGGGTGCGTTTTCCGTACAATGATGCAACCTGCTGCTTCACTACCATAGAACGATGCATCGTTGAAGAAATCAACTAGCTACAGGTAGTCACGAAACTGTATTGTCGCAAATTGGTCGTTCAACCACGTTGGCTTATGACATCACGCACGTGTTGGAGTAATAACTTATTTTAATGAATCTCTTTGAGATCGAATTAACGCTAGATGTTTTGATATTAATTACAGACATGACATCTGAGGACTATTTCTCATTTTTCTCAGTTATTTTGCTTTATTTCCAGATTCAATCATAGACTCGTTCTTACATAGTAGAGCACGTTCGCACATGCGCACTCTTCAAAAAACGACACTTTAAATCTCTTGACAAACTAAAAGATGTAAATGACATTTGTATGTATTCTGAATAAAAGACACAGGTTGCACTGAATGTCAGCTTGATTATTTTGCTCAAGATAAGGATTTATTAAGTCCACATGTCATGCAAACTAGAAACTCTGCTTCTAACCACAGGTCGAGATCTGTCGTTCCAAACACACAACTCTGCGATGCTGTTTGCGAATGTTCGTTGGAACGATGGTTTTGGGAAACACCGACTCGTTGAACTGCTGATAACAACGGAACTTGCGAACATAGTTGGCTAACGATGCTTTCGGGAAACACACCCCTGGTCGATACTGCTCCCAAAAATCCTGAGCGGAGCCTGGTTCCAGTTGCCAGTTATCCCATTTCGTCATATCCCACCACTCAATGCGCTCAATAACTGCTCTACATGCGTCATAATTAAAGTGAAGCCCATCGTCACACTTTCAAAAAATATCCATAGTGCTGTTATCAAACAATTTATAACCTCCATCTGTTGGAGTTCCTTATATTTAGAGACAGAATCCATTTTTATATCATTGTGCATTTTCTCCTCACTGTTCAAGTGCCCACCACCCACTCAGTGTGCATGTGTGTGTTTGTTTTGTTCCCACAGTTGAGCGATGCATGAGTGTGATGCAGTCGGGGACTCAGATGGTGAAGCTGAAGAACGGCTCCAAAGGTCTGGTCCGGCTCTTCTATCTGGATGAACACCGTTCCTGCATCCGCTGGAGACCGTCTCGCAAGAGCGAGAAAGCCAAGAGTAAGTCAAACACACACCCAGATGTTGAAAGATTTTCTTTAATATATGTAAAAGATCCACTTTCAGGCACTTCTGTCCTGATTTCTTCTGTTGTGGCAGATTTAAAGTCTCAGAAGAATTAACTTTATTGAACAATTCAACAAAGTGAGATGCCAGCTGTTCATCTGACAATGGTCTCTACAATGGTCAGCCTTCAGGTCTTATACCTTTTTCTTATCGCTCGGTACCCAATGAGCATCCATACAGTTATCTTTTTCTTTTTGCTCCTCCTCGAGATATCGCCACCGTTAGAAACATCTTCTCCGAGGCCTTCTTTCTATTGGTGGAGAATCTCTGACCATACACTTTATTTTTAAAACATCTCATATTACATATACAGGTGAAACTCGAAAAATTTGAATATCGTACAAAAGTTCATGTATTTCAGTAATTCAACTTAAAAGGTGAAACTAATATATTATATAGACTCATTATATGCAAAGTGAGATATTTTAAGCATTTATTTGTTATAATTATGATGATTATGGCTTACAGCTTATGAAAATTTTAATTTCTGAGATTTTGAATTTGGGGTTTTCATAAGCTGTAAGCCATAATCAAAATTATATCAAATAAAGGCTTGACATATCTCACTTTGCATGTAATGAGTCTATATAATATATTAGTTTCACCTTTTAAGTTGAATTACTGAAATAAATGAACTTTTGCACAATATTCTAATTTTTCGAATTTCACCTGTACTTTTTTGAAAACTTCTCATATTATATTTTTTTCAGTACCTTCTCGTGCCTTTCACCATGTCCACCTTCCCATAAGATATATGTACAGAGCTTTTGGGTACTTTTCCATCCTTACAAACCCTGTGACCTAGTTTTCTGCTTGGCATTACAGCACATAGACTTCTGCATGAGATTCCCCAACACTTCGAGGCGAGGGTCTATGGGCGGGTAAATGTAGGGTTTTTTTCAGATCTTTAAATCTAATGGACGAAATAAGTTAATGTAATTTACATATGAAGGCGAAAGGGGACGACGGGGAAACATCAGCTTTAGTTTCTGCTCTGACAGACCAGCCGAACGCTGTGAGTGTGTGTTAGAAATCAGGAATGGTGAGAGAACATTGTGCTTGGTATGTTTTTCATCCTCAAACCAAACTTGGGTCTCCAGCCGAGAAAGTTATATCCCGTCTGGCTAGAGCGCTTCCCAAATTGTTTACACATTAGGTCAGTAGATGTGTGTGAACTGTTTGAACACATTCAACCACATGAGCGTTTACACTACAAATGTGTTTTTGACTACCTCTGGAAGTGCTTGAAGTGGACAAGCTTAATACGTTTTGGACCCCATTCACACCTGTATTCAGCGTTGTCCACTTGTGACCGGATTGATGAAAACACTTCCTAATATCAGGTGTAAACAGGTCCTCTGAACACTGACTGGAGCTTCTAGGCCGCTGCAGTGACGCAATGACTTTACTAATTGGTGATTGGCTTTTTTATTTAAAAGGTGTGAATTCACATACATTGGACAAATCAATTGAATAAACAGTGAATTAAGTTTAGTTTACTAAAATCAAAAACGATTTTTATTGTGTACAAAGCAAACACATTTACTGAATACATCAAAGTCATGTGTCTTTGCCTCAAAAAATCGGAAGCTTTAATTTTCTATTTTGCACCATTTTCCCCCAGAACTAATAAATTTCTTCTCCTGAACGGCTCCTGAAGCTCCGCTTCATTTGCACTCTGTTTTTTTGTGATATTCCAATTTTTTTACATTAAAATCCCTATTTGGATGGAAGCATCTAGTGACAAATCAGAGTCAGACACAATCTGCTTTTCAATGTTCCACATCTGTGCTTTACTGATCTCTCTCTTTCTCTTTCTGTCACTTTCTTGATGTCTCTTTCTTGTTCGTCGCTCTCCCTTTCTCTTTCCCTCGCTCTCTTTTAGTCTCGGTGTATTACTCGCTCCCTTCTGCTTCCCCATCAAAGCAGCCGTGTAGATTTTGATATGTTGAGTGTCTCTCCTCGCTTACATAATGGCTGTGTATGAATCACAGGCCAGGGGCTTCCAGAAACACACCGCTCTCTCACAATCTGTGTCACTTGTTTGGGTGAAGTGAATCCCGCATAAGCGCTCCTTTTTTCCCTGGGTGAGCGCTCTGTTACTGTGCTGGAAATAAATCCTGTTCACTCCTCTCCATGTTCACTTCAGGCTTTTGTTTAGCAGAGCTGATCTGACCTAGCCCAGATGGGTGGATTATTACACAGTGCAGTTAAAAAAAGCTCAAGTGCTATTGTCCCCCTCCATCTCACCCTATTTCACCCCACCTCTTCCTATTTTGCTGCTGTCATGTTTGTGAACTGCTCTCATAAGATAAGACATTATTAAAAAAAGAGAGAGATTGTGCCCAGATCATTGTCAGGTTAAGGGATCAGCACTGGAATCAACAGCTTTGATGTGACTCCACATGTGTTTGATAAGATTATTATCATAACAGGAAGTTTTAAAGATGTGTGTTATTGGATTGAGTTGTTCATTCATTCATTCAGAAAAAAATCATTTTATATTGAATTTTTAATATAAAAATTATATTATTATACAATAATACCCCCCCCCCCCCCCCCCAGTGAAACACAAAGCCTTTGCCATATAATGAACACAAAACACTATAAAAGTATCAAAAATGTGATCCAGATGGATGGTTGGTATATTCTATTCTATATCGTATTCTATTCCATACTGAAATTTAAAGTCCCCCTGTAGTCAATAATTGTATCCCTTAAAACTCATCTTTGATCACTGAAAATACATTTTTAATAGTTTTTTCCTTGAAAAAAATTTGTCATGCCTTAAAATATCTTGAATGTAACTCGACACCCTTGCCTCATTTAGTATGCGCGGTTCTATGAATATGCAAATGAGCCCCGCCTCCACTCACTCACTCAGCTCAGAGATCCACTGGTTGACGATCACACGTTGATCTGATTGGTTACAAGGTAGTTTGTGACGTCAGAAACACCAGCGATTTCAAAGCGTGTTTTTGAGACTGTCTTTGGTTCACTGCAGTTTTAAGGAGAAAATACTCAGCAATGGTGTCGACTTATGAATTTACACATGGTTTGTCTTAAAGCATATTAAAAACACCACATAGATGAATAAACAACATTAAAATCTGGATTATCACCACAGGGGGACTTTAAAGGGATATTTCAGCTTAAAATGAAAATCCTGTCATCATTTACTCAACGTGATGTCGGTCCAAAATCTGTCTTCTAGAGCCTAAAATAACATATTTTAAGGAATGTTTCAGTGTTTTTTTTGGGGGGGGGGGGGGTGCTTTTTTTTTTTTTTTGTCTTTGCAATAGGTTTGGTTACAGAGGTTCTTCTGTAAAAAAATATCTTCTTTTGTGTTTTGCAGAAGAAAGAAACTCATACAGGTTTGGAACAACATGAGAGTAGGTAACAGGGTTCGCACAAGATGCTTAACTAAAGCGTTTGAAGAACTTGAATTTGTCTTTTTTAAATTTAAGTTCTGGAAAACCCTTGAAAACAGCTGTATTTATGAAAAGGTACTTGAAAAGTCCTTGAATAATTGAAAATAATTATTGAAATTATTTCGTTTTCACTAAATCCCTGCAGCTGTCAAAAGACTTTATCTGACAAATAAACGTGAATTTCTCGGTCCAGGTAACAAGGAGAACGAGTAAATATTCTCCATTTACATATAATACCGACATTGTAACCAAGTGGGTTGAAAATCGTCGAAGTTACATTTTAAAAGGATAGTTCACCCAAAAATGAAAATTCAGTCAGAAGATAATTTTGAAGAATGTTATATGAATATTCTTCAAAAAGAAGAAAAAAATTCATAAGGTTTGGAACAATGATGAAATGGTTTAATTTCAGTTTCTGTTCCTCACACAAAGCTATCACAGAAGACGACTTGGAATAAAGATAAACTTTTTTGGTGCTTTTGTTGTTGCTTTTGGTATGTGTTGTGCTCTGGGAGCCTGACAGCTGTGGTTGCTATAAACTGTCATTGCATGGCCAGAGCTGTGTGAAGTTGTTGCAAAACAGAGTGTTTCACAAAAATAATAACAGCATACGACTCCGAAATGACATGAGGGTGTGTAAAAGAGACAGAATTTTCATGTTTAAGTGAAATATCTCTTTGAAAAGGCATTGCTGAAAGATTCAGAGGCTGGCTTGTGTCTGGATGTTTGATAAGACTGAAGTGGCAGAGGCTGTCAAGAGTTTCATGTAATGCCTGCTATAGACTTTGCGATTTCGAAATCCTATAAGATCATTACAAATCACACTGTACGACATGGATCTAATAAACTTTGATCAATACGCCATTTCATGTTGCATTTTTATTGGCTAGTCAGACGAGGTCGTAGCAGCAAACACACTGTGAGATGATCATGCTGAATCTCCAACACTAAAGCCTGTGTTCCCTTATGAGGAATCAAAGAAAGAGTGACGGATAAGCAACGGAAAGTAAAAGGCACAGTGAGGAAACAGAGCTGAAATCTAATTCCACAGTGTAATGGTCTAATGCTTTAGAAGTGAAAAGAGACTCAAACATAAGAAAGGGGCAGTGGGGGTGATAACTTCTCCAAACCTCTCCAAATAATTGTTGATTCAGTTACAGAATCAGATAAGCTTCATTAACAGCTTCTATTCATTTCATTTTCTATTCATTTCTTTTGAAATGGACGTGTTCACCCAAGCATATCCTTAATTGTAGTTGATTAATGTGGGTCAAATCGCTGCTGGCAAGGCTTTTGCTAATGAATGTATCTCTGCGTTTTGGTCATCCATCGCTACTGGGTCATGCTTTCAGGGTTTCTCTTTTCTCTCTCCCCAGTCACCATCGACTCACTCTACAAGGTCACAGAAGGTCGACAGTCTGACATCTTCCATCGCCATGCGGAAGGGAGCTTTGATCCGAGCTGTTGTTTCACTATTTACCACGGAAACCACATGGAATCTCTGGACTTGGTGACCTCAAACTCAGAGGAGGCGAGGACATGGGTGACCGGACTCAGATATCTGATGGCCGGCATCAGTGATGAAGATTCACTAGCCAAGAGACAACGCACACATGATCAATATCCTTTACTGCAAGATGGATAGATGGATGGATGGATGGATGAATGGATGGATGGATGAATGGATGGATGGATGGATGAATGGATAGATGGATGGATGGATGGATGGATTTATTACAGTAGGCCTAATAGTCATAATTTACTCATCTACATGTATTTTCTTCTGTGGACCGCAGTAGATATTTTGAGAAATGTTCAGGCTGCTTTTTTCCATACAACAACTGCATATTTGCAATTATATATACAGTATATATATATACACACAACCGTTCAAAAGTTTCAGGTCAGTAAGATTTTTCAGTACTATTTTAAAATATAATTTATTCCTGTGATCATAGCTGAATTACTCCAGTCTTCAGTGTCACATGATCCTTCAGAAATCATTCTAATATGATGATTTGCTGCTCAACATTTATGATTATGATCAATGTTGAAAACAGTTCTGCTTCATATTTTTTGATTTATTTTCAGGATTCTTTGGTGAATAGGAAGTTCAAAAGAACAGCATTTATTTGAAATAGAAATCATTTGTAACAAGATGTCTGTAATGTCACTTTTGATCAATTTAATGCATCCTTGCTGAATAAAACTATTATTTTTTAAATTCCAAATACTTGAACGGACGTATATATATTAGGTGTATGTAAAGCACCTTGAGCAATATATATATGTGTGCGTGAGCATTTGTGTGTATATATATATATATATATATATATATATATATATATATATACGGTATATATATATGAAGAGTTCAGATGCAAAAGCCTCTAAGTGCCATCTGAAATTTTCTTCTAGAATGATCATTTTTATCAGTCTCGTATATTTAAGTTCAGTAATTTCACTTAAATGACAATTAATAGGTAATTTCCATTGCCATTTAAGTGAAATTACTGAACTTAAATATACGAGCTTCATAAAAATGATCATTCTAGAAGAAAATTTCAGATGGCACTTAGAGACTTTTGCATCTGAACTCTTCATATATATATATATACACACACAGTATATACAGTACATACAATATATACAATATATATATATATATGCATGCATTTTTTTATTATTAGTAGTATTATTAAATTTCACTGTTTTTCATACAAAGCTGTTGTATGGGCTTACAAGACTTGAAATGGAGTGGCATTTATGGTGATTTTTTTTCACTGCCTTTGTTGTATGTAAAAGAGCAGCATTGACATTCAGAATTTAATAACAGAACTTAATTTTCATTTTTGGCTAAACTAATCTTTTAATGGATGGATTGATGAGAATACATTATTAGATGAATAGATGAAGGCAGAAAGGATTTGTGATCGACTGATTGATTTAGACTGATTTACAGAAGAGAGAGAAATGCAAGGAGAGAGAGAGAGAGAGTGAGAGCTCTTTGAGTCAGTTGTTACAGTTCAGTCTTCCTCTGCGGGGAGTTCTCACAGAAGCACTGACTCACATTAAAGAACCGGCCTCAGAGGAAGAGGAGATAAAAAGCCAGAGCTGCTCATCCTCTCCTCCCTTATGTTTATGTCTGTTATTCTCATTAAAGAGGAGTGAGTCATCAGGAGGCGGTCATTATAATCTGCCATAACTGTAGACACACAGCGTATGGCCGCTGGTAATTTCACTTAGATGGCAGTTCAACTGTGACCCGTTTTACTGTTGTTCATGAAGACAGTTTCCAGTGCCCTCAGTATTAAAAACACAACCCTTGAGGAACCAGACGAGCAGCCTAAAGTATTTTAAAGAGTCTTCAAAATTAGGATGGAGGAAGACTTGCCGGACTATAAGGTCGCAAACACAGTTCCCATTTACCATTGTTCTGCAAATTTAAATTTTAATGTGAATTTACGCAATCTGGAAGGGCGAAAGATTTCCCTATGCAGATTTTGTACCAAGTTTAAGTTGGTCATGCATATTTACCACATTGACCAACAGAAAGCTACCCTGGAAATCCAGAGTTCTCGCGAGAGCACAAGTTGAATTTGCTCAGCGAGTTACTCTGGCGTCGAGTAATGATGCTCATTAAATATGCCCTTGTATCCGAGCTGCACCAATCACATCGGGTTATCTGATATAGGCGGGCCAGAGGCGAGATGACGACAGCGCTGTGACGTCGAAGTCATTAGTAAACATTGCAAGATGGCTATGGATGAACACCAGTTGTTTGAAACGGCTTTGGCCGCTACAATGAACGAGTTAGACTTGGCTTTTTATCTAAAAGAGGAACAGAAGACGGCGCTCGAATCGTTCCTTTGCAAGAAGGGCGTTTTTGCTGTTTTGCGACCAGATACGGCAAGAGTCTAATCTACCAGTTAGCTCCACTGGTAGCTAAGCGTATGGGGCTTGTTGTGATTGGTCGTAGTGTTATCCAATTGCGTGCAGTGAGATTTTCAAATGCATGCTTGGTGCCGCCCCTCGAGCTGGCCGAGTTTCATTAGTCGACGCCAGACCATTAATCTTTCAGATTTAGGTCTGGATTTCCAGGCTAACAGAAAGCTATACTTTCACAAATTTTGTTTTTTTGGTAATTTGTTCGCACCTTAAAGGGGACCTATTATGTCCCTTTTCACAAAATGTAATGTAAGTCTCTGGTGTCCCCAAAATGTGTCTGTGAAGTTTCAGCTCAAAAAAACTTCACAGATAATTTATTATAGCTTGTCAAATTTGCCCCTATTTGGATGTGAGTAAAAACACTCAGTTTTTGTGTGTGTCCTTTAAAAATGCAAATGAGCTGCTGCTCCCCGCCCCCCTTTCCAGAAGTGGGCGGAGCCTTTACAGCTCATGCTTCGGATACTCCGGCAACAACAAAACTGGAGAATCTCACGCAGCCAAAATGTCAGAAATTGTCAGTAGCTGTTGTTTAGCCTTATGTGCTCGAATCGGAGTCGGACACTGATGGAGAGACTACAATTTCTAGGATCCAACTGGACGTTTCTGAATGGTTAGTTGATAAATTTATGTAGTTGTTGTGGAGTTAAGTTGATTCAACTAATCGACTAGCATGTACTGTCATGTTAAGCTAAAAATCTTTCAGAAACGACTTTTGTGCAAATCCAGCGTTGAACTGACCCTCGTTTGTGAAGCAGATCATGGGCGGAGCTTCTTATGGAAGAGTAGGGGGAAATCTGGAACCGCTCTTTTGTTTTTTGGTTATGATTTATGGGGATTATAAAAAAAGGAGTGGGTGGATTTTTTACCATTATAATCCGGTTGTTTACACACACTGTGGACACACATCTGTGTTCAAACACCATGTAAAAGTGAATTTTGTCCCCTTTAAGAATGTAGGGTTGGGGATTGATATGCAGATTCCAGTTCACAGATCCTCAGCTTTAACTTGCATTTCTTTAGTAACGTAATTGATTCATCAACCGCTCTGACTGAATCACTGTGTTGATTCATCATTAACTGAGTGACTCATGGCTTTTTGAATGATTCTTTTAAAGAACAGACTTGAAAAAAGTCATTTGTTTATGAATTGGACTACACTGGTTGCTCTGTTTGCTTTTGCTTTAATACAAAGGACCAGTTCAGAAGACTCATTTGTTTGTGAATTGTGATTGATTTTGAAATGGTAAGAACCAATATCAAGACTGTTCAAATGCAGACTGGAATTAATAACAAAATCAATGTTTTTAGCGTGTCCTACAAAACAGACATATAAATTTACCCACGCTGTACAAGACATGCTTATAATAGATCAAAGAGCACAGATTAACAATAAATGACACATAATATAAAATAGATCTTCTGCTTTGTGCAGCTCAGGTTAAAAGTTAATGTTCCTCTGATTAGCCCTGAATCGACCGCTATATTTGGATGACTTTCAAAGTCTGCAGACCCTTCCAAGTAGCCTCAGTTTTCCTTTCAGTCACAGAAGTAATTACATCCATCACAGGCTCACTGCCAAATGTCATACTTCATAAAACCAGACATCTCTTCTTCCACAGTATAGATGATGTATTTCCTGACAGCTTCTCACTGCTGATCACCTGTGCATGTAGAAATATTCCCATACACACACATCTGCAAATATCCTAGCAAATTTCACATACAGTATTACATACAGTATGATTCACACATGCATATCTTGCATATCATGCATTCGCCCGCTAAGTGTATTGAGATAAAGCCCGTTATATTTAGCATACTATAACTAAGGACTTATATACTTTTACGAGATCAGACCAGTTGCACTGACACATTAAAATTGCACTGACACATTACTATTTCATGAAAAACAATGCAAATGCACACCGGCACTCACAATAAGCCTTGCGTGTCTGTATGTGATGGGATTGTCTCAGTTGTGCATTAGAGCTAATTGTGTTACAGTTTTGAGAAGAGAAAAGCATGAGCTCATCCTCTCCTGTGTGCACAGACTGAAAAGTAGTTTAGATAATAACATTCCTAGTTAGGTTTCTTTTAAAGAGACACCCTCATCCAAAACCATCCAAAACTACAATGATTTTATTCCAGTTTAAACAATGTTGGCATCACAGTGTCACTTTTCCCTTAACCCTGCTGTAAGTGGATGAAGCAGACGTTTGAGGAGGCGGATAAGAATGGAGACGGTCTTCTGAACATTGAGGAGATCTACCAGCTTTTACACAAGATGAACGTCAACTTGCCTCGCAGGAAAGTCAAACAAATGTTCCAGGTATGCGGGAAAGTGGAAGTCTTAAAGAAATGGTCTTGGCGAATATTGACGTAAACACAGTCAGATATGTTTTAAGTGAATGTAAACAGTTGAGAAAGAAAACGCATGTGTAACAGTATAATGGATCCATGGGTCAGGTCTTAAAGTGACAGCAGCCTAATAAACCTGCTGCCAAATTTACATTTACATTTATGCATTTGGCAGACACTTTTATCCAAAGTGACTTACATTGCATTTCAAGGAACACATTTACATTCTTATCAGTTCTTGCTTTCCCTGGGAATCAAACCCATGACCTTGGCATTACAAGCGCCAACGCTCTACTGTTTGAGCTACAGGAAGGTGTGCATGAGATAATATTATTATGAGATAATATTAAAAATATCTGTATGGCAGTTTTTCCCCATGGTATCAGATGTCAAAATTGTGGCCAGTTAAAATGCTGAGTGGCTAGTAACTTTGGAAAACCAGTAGCCACAGTGGCTGGACAGCAAAAAAGTGAATGTCAAGCCCTGCACACACATATTATTGTGCTTCAGAGGACAATGATTCATGCACTGGTATATTGTATGGATTACTATCAAGTACCTTGTTGAGCTTCAACATTTGGGAACCTATTCACTTGCATTGTGGACTCACAGAGGTGAAAATTCTTACACTTCATGTAAATTGAATCTAATATGTTAATAAATCAATCAATGTTCAATAAATCAATAAATCCAGCTCACGCTGTTCCCTCAAAGCAGGGTACAAATTGTAATTTTAAGAACGACATTGTTTTCTATGTACTATTTGTTCAGAAGAGCTGTGCGAACTCCATTGTGTGCCTTATCACCTTATGATTAATGTGCCTTAAAAATTTGTTTCTCCATTTTTACTTGTGACTGCTTAAGTTCTTAAAGACAATGAATTTGAATTTGAAATACTTTAGACAGGGAGAATTGGACAGAAAGGGAGGATAATATGCATGACTGAATGAAAAACCTCTCATTTAAACTTAGAATTTTGCTCAATTGACGAACAGGCATGATAGTAAGACACAGTTTTATTGGATAGATTTCAATATAATCTTCCTTTTATGCATAATTATTGTTGTAGTAGTAGTAATAGTAAAGACATTTAAGGATATTTTCTTGTTAAATGTCATGCAGCTTTGCTCTTTCTGTGTGTGTGATCACAGGAGGCGGACACTGATGACCAGCAGGGCTCACTGACGTTTGAGGAGTTCTCCGTCTTCTATAAGATGATGTCCTTAAGGCGAGACCTCTTCTTGCTGCTCATGAGCTTCAGTGAGAAGAAAGATCATCTGACCGCAGAGGAACTCGGCAACTTTCTGCGTGTGGAGCAAAAGGTCAATGTAACATCTCTTCCTGATCAAAATGATATGTTGTCTCTCCATTTGCCATATTTACAGTATGTGTCATTCTCATCCAGAAGTGAAGCTTGGATCGATGTCACCCTGCAGTCAATTATTTTATCCCTTAAAACTCATATTTGATCATCAAAATGACTTCTTAATGCCTTAAAATAGCTTGAACGTGACTCTACACCTGCTTCATTTAGTATACGCAGACTCATGAATATGCAAATTAGTCTCTCCGCCTCCACTTAAACATGCTTTGAACATCATAGAAAGTCAGTGGAGAAAAGCCCCGCCCCCTGGTTGATGGGATTGGTTTCTTGCTTGTGATGGTAGGAAACCACGTTTTTGACACACTGCAGTTTTAATACTCAGCAATGGTGCTGACTTATGAATTTGCACATGGTTTGTCTTAAAGCATATTAAAAACACATAGACATATAAACAACATATAAACTTGATGTTCACCACAGGGGGACTTGAAGGGCTGATACACACATGTTCCAATGGCCATGACTGTTTTAGGGGTTTTCACGCTTTTATAAGCATATATAGTTATTGCAGAAGCTCTCTACCTCAGCCTTACTTAGTTTTTTTAATGTAAATCCCATAAACATCATCCTGACTGATGGTCCATAACCGCCTCAGATGTCTCACACGGTCAGGCTCTGAACTACTTCCTTTTCCTCCTTTCTTCAAGCTTTTGCATCTTACTACTGTATGTAATATTATAATAGTATTTCACATTATTACTGTTTTTACTGTATTTTTTTATCAATAAATGCAGCCTTGGTGAGCAGAAGAAAATAACACTTTATTTTACAGTGTCCTTGTTACATATGTTACATGTACTTACCATAGTAATAACAGTTAATTATGCATAATTACATGCAACTAACCCTCAACCAAACCCTAATCCTACCCTAACCCTATAGTAAGTACATGTACTTAATATTACTCAGTACTTAAATATATAATTACACTGTAACAACGACACCTTAAAATAAAGTGCAACCAAATAAACCAAAGCAAAATTGTATCATTCCACATATTGCTTCAGATTGATAATTCAGAAATAATTTCACTTTTATTGTCTCTGACCAATTGGTTCTTTTTATTCTATTTTAGTTGCAATTTGTAATTATCATGTATATAGTCATTTAGATCATTTTACTGTGCTTCATGCATTTCTGCCTGAGCTCTTGGGCATTCTTTAAGATTCAGAAAGTGAAAGCCTCTGTCTCTCTATCAGCCATTATAATGTGTTTCCAGCTGAGGTTATGAACAGCCTCTCTCTGCCCACGCACGGACCCGAAGCCCTGGGGAACTTGAGAAAAGAGGGAAAGGGTGCAGATAAAACTGAAGGATGAAGCCATTTAGTGAAAGAATGGCAGTTCGGAGGGTTTTTGTGATCTTGCTTTAAGAGGAGGTGACCCTCAGAGAGCAGATGATTGACATGTCCATGGATCCTCTCTGGAAGAGGGACATGAGGTTCACCCTCTCTTTTGATTTCTGCACAGATGTCTAATGTGACTCCTGAACACTGTCTGGACATAATCAATAAGTTTGAAGTCTCAGAGGAGAACAAGCAGAATGAAGTTCTTGGAATCGAAGGTGAGAATTATGTCTTTATGGTTTCTCTACTTTTCTTTCTTCCTATTTTCCTACGTTTATCGCAGAGTACCTGACAGAATAGCTAGAGTCTAATTATTCTTGATCATCTGTATATACATTTATTTTTACTTAATTACGTAGAAAATAGGGCTGTCCTCGACTGCAAGTTGACTGTTAGCCGTTCATTTAAGCCATTAATCGATTAGTCGAGACAAATGCTAAACCATAACAATAAGCATTTAAATATATAAATTAAGTGCCACCAGAGAAGCGCTAAACACATTCGGTCACTGATTTCGGCCTAAAACTGAAAATAGCACATTAATAAAATTAATTAAATAGTTGTTTCAGATGAAAATTTTCAGTAGCAAATTTTCGGAATGTAA
Organism: Abramis brama; assembly: GCF_963993115.1. Lineage (NCBI taxonomy): Eukaryota > Metazoa > Chordata > Actinopteri > Cypriniformes > Leuciscidae > Abramis > Abramis brama. The sequence goes on from NC_139971.1 coordinate 40,998,194, forward strand.
TAATAACAATAATAATACATGTTGTAATAATACAATGTGTGTCGTGAAACTTCATCTTGTCTTGCTGGGGCTTTATGTTCTGGGTCTGTGAGTTCTGTCTGAACACTGGCCACGCTCTCTTCCCTTAAGCTCAATAACACACACACACACACACACACACACAGGCTCAGTTCAGATTGACTTCCTACTAGAGTAAAGCTGATGGAACTGATGACCTGCTACTGTGTGACCCTTTAATAGTCCACCAGACATCTGTGTAAAAGAGAAAACACTATCTGTCTATCTCTATCTATCTCTGTCTATATCTATCTATCTATCTATCTATCTATCTATCTATCTATCTATCTATCTATCTATCTATCTATCTATCTATTTATCTATCTATCTATTTATCATCTATCTATCTGTCTATCTATCTATTTATCATCTATCTATCTATTTATCATCTATCTATCTGTCTATCTATCTATTTATCATCTATCTATCTATTTATCATCTATATATCTATCTATCTATCTATCTATCTATTTGTCATTTATCTATCTATCTATCTATCTATCTATCTATCTATCTATCTATCTATCTATCTATCTATTTATCATCTATCTATCTATTTATCATCTATCTATCTGTCTATCTATCTATTTATCATCTATCTATCTATTTATCATCTATATATCTATCTATCTATCTATCTATTTGTCATTTATCTATCTATCTATCTATCTATCTATCTATTTATCATCTATCTATCTGTCTATCTATCTATTTATCATCTATCTATCTATTTATCATCTATATATCTATCTATCTATCTATCTATTTGTCATTTATCTATCTATCTATCTATCTATCATCTATCTATCTATCTATCTATCTATCTATCTATTTATCATCTATCTATCTATCTATCTATCTATTTATCATCTATCTATCTATCATCTATCTATCTATCTATCTATCTATCTATCTATCTATCTATCTATCTATCTATTTATCATCTATCTATCTATCTATCTATCTATCTATCTATCTATCTATCTATCTATCTATTTATCATCTATCTATCTATCTATCTATGTATCTATCTATCTATCTATCTATCTATCTATTTATCATCTATCTATCTATCTATCTATCTATTTATCATCTATCTATCTATCTATCTATCTATATCTATCTATCCATCTATCTATCTATCAATCTATCATAACATTTGCACTTTTTTGGGGTAAAAACTGCATTCAAGCTTTAAAAAACTCACTGAATTGATCCCTCCAATTGTTGCACTCCTGCAATTTTGCCATCTCCCTTTAGTATGTTATTAGTATGTTATTTCATAACATACTAATATGTTATTTCATATTATTTTACATGACGTCCCCATATTTTAGCGGCGCATCAATCATTTGACTGAATTTTTCAGCTTTTAAAAAGGGTTGCTTGTATTTTTCTTTTGGATTTGTTTATATTAGCTCACAGATTATATGACATACAGCCATTCCTGTATCCACCATCCAGGGTTCACCAACTACATGCGGAGCCCAGTCTGTGATGTGTTCAACCCTCAGCACAACGAGATCAATCAAGACATGGACCAGCCTCTGTGTAACTATTTCATAGCCTCGTCCCACAACACCTATCTGACTGGAGACCAGTTGCTGTCCCACTCCAAGACGGACATGTATGCGTGGGTCCTGCAGGCCGGCTGCCGCTGTGTGGAGGGTGAGAGGAACCTGAGGACATCAGTGTGTCCGTGGTTGTAAACAAAATCACGTTTTGTTTTTTTGAGCCCTGTTTGTGACTCTGCTTTGTGTTACAGTGGACTGTTGGGACGGCCCAGACGGGGAGCCTATGGTTCAACACGGTTACACTCTGACCTCCAAGATCACCTTTAAATCTGTCATTGAGACCATCAACAAATACGCCTTTGTAAACAATGAGTGCGTATTTCCAGTGTTCCTTCTGTCCTTTATGATCAGTCATTTCTTGATGTCAGGAAATCATTTTCCTCACAGCTTTAAAAGCATCACTTGTGGACACATTACAGACATCCATAGCTCATTTAAAACAACCATATGTTCTTTATGCTTAAAGAATCAACAATTATTTGATGCATCACATGAGATACACACACTGTCATATCAGTGGCCTAGAAATACAGTTTTATTTTACAAAAGGGTAAAATGTTGGTCATCATGGACATCGCATGCCCAATACCAGTCCCTTTATTTTGGTAATCCCCATTAATGGTTAAAAAATGAATTATGGTTCGCAAACACGCCTGTAAAATAAGAATGATTGTTGTTAAACTCCAAAAAGTCACTATTAAGTTATTCAAATTAAATTAAAGTTTTATAAAGAAAATAAAATGTATTATTTATTTAGTAATGATTTAATTTTATTTAAAATATTAATAGATTTATGTTTCACTGAATGAAACATGCAACTTTGTCACATAATGCATATTGTCTCACATAATATTTTTATATACAGTATATAATATGCTGTAAGAAGTGTGTTAGTATTCCATAAAAATAGTATAAATAAAATAAAACATTTACAAAAAATTATATATATAATAGGAATTGCTGAGTGCCACCTCAAAAATGTATTAATATTTCAGTAATCAGCTTGACAAGGGAATTTGATTTGTGTTAGGCCGCTTTCTGTTATCTCCAAAACAATTCAGATTTGGCCCAGACCTTGCGTTTGCTTCTCTTCATCTCACGATTATCAGATACTGCACCCAGTGAGTTGCATGACATAAACATTATATTTAATTTGTTGTGGAAAATTGTTTTGTTTTTCACCATGAGGATAGGTACAGTAATAATAGAAGAGGGCTTTTTGCTCCACTGCCTGGATGCTCCTAGAAAACTACCTTTCTGTCTCTTTAATGGTGTTTTATCATTAAACAGCCACCTGTTTCAGCTAATGACTTACCATAATGGAGCAAATGAGCATTTAGCACATGCATATCACATGCAAATTAAACTCACCATATCCCATGATCCCTGTTGAGACAGTATTGATATCACTTTAGCCCCACAGCGCATCGTTTTAATCTTTCCATTTCAGTCTTTCTGATTCTCTTGTTTTTTCATGCATGTGTATGTGTGTATTTGAGTGTGAGGCTTTTTAAACCCAGAGGGTTTCCCTGATTCCCCGACAGACCTGACATTCAGGTATAGCTTGTCAGAATGTAATCCAGCGATTTTCAAAGAGCACAGAATCATTTTTATATTTTTGCTCTGTAAAATGTGTTTTCTCACAGGCTCTTGGAAACATCTTTTTGGAGAAATGTGAATAGAATATGCAATGTCGAGATCTTAGACTATGAGTGAGAATAGTATGGAAGCTTGTTTCCACCACTGAATAAAAAATATAAAAGGTAATTGCGACTTTTTATCTCAAAATTCTGACTTTTTATCTCAGAATTGCGTGATATAAAGTCGCAATTGAGAGTTATAAAGTCAGAATTGTGAGATATAAACTCGCAATTCTGAAGGAAAAAGTCTTTTTTTTTCTTAGAATTGGACTTTTGCGAGTTTATATCTCACAATTCTGAGAAAAGATGATAAACTCGCAATTCCAAGAAAAAAAATCTGAATTGCAAGTTTATTTCTCGCAATTGCGACTTTATATCACGCAATTCTGACTTTATATCTCGCAATTCTAAGAAATAAAGTAAGAGTTGCGAGATGTAAACTCGCAATTGTGAGATAAAAAGTCGCAATTATCTTTTCAAATGTTTTATTCTGTGGCGGAAACAAGCTTCAATAGTGACCAAAGTTGTGTGTTTTTTGAGTGTGCAGATCATAAATGAAGTAAACCGAACAGGAAGACGGCAAGGGAAAGAAAGTAGAAAGAGAGACCGACAGGAAAAAGGAAATAGTGAGAAGTCAAGAGAGAGAGAGAGAGAGAAGATGACAGTGAAGATGAGGCTAGATGAAAGAAACACAGATAAAAGGTTAATGTCAGAGGAAGGCACAAGGCAAGGAGCATCTGCTGACTGTTGTTTCTGTTCCCTGGTTCATGATTGCTGTCACCTGCATCCGTTCTTTCTTCTGTCTCCTGCTGCGTCAGGTTCCCTGTGATCCTGTCCATAGAGAATCACTGCAGCATTCAGCAGCAGAAGAAGATCGCTCAGCACCTAAAGGAGATCTTCGGAGACAAGCTGGACGTGGGGGAGGCCCTGAACAAAGACCCCAAGCAGATCCCCAGCCCGAACAGCCTGAAAGGAAAGATACTCTTAAAGGTATGATGGTGTGAACCAAAGGCACCCTCCTACATTTCCACACTGGATAAGGCTAGTTTTGTTTTGATGCTGGTCTAACTGATGAACCAGTATAGTCACACTGTCAAAAATTGACTTAAAGGGACAGTTCACCCTAAAATGAAAATGAAGTCATAATTTACCCACCCTGGTGTTGTTCTAATGCCGTGTGCGTTTCATTAGAACAACACCAGGGTGGGTAAATTATGACTTAATTTTCATTTTAGAGTGAACTGTCCCTTTAAGTAAATTTTTACTTGGTCCATTTTCTTTTATGGACCACAAAATGAGAATTCTTTAAAAAAAAAATAATCTCACGCTCATCCATATAATGGCGGTGAATAGCGAATATCAAGCTTTTTAAAAAAAGATGCTAAAGTATCACAGAATGATCCCTTTCGACCCGTGTTGTATATTCATATACTGCTTTGTGGGTATATGATAGGGTTTGGTGAAAAACAAACTGAAATTTAATGATCCTGACTTTATCTGTGGTCTTCTCACAACTCATGAAACTCTATTAGTACCGCAGTTCACTCCGACACGCACAGAAAAAACACACAAATCAAGATTAACAAAAACGAGACATGAGATACAACCCATACTTTCTTCTCTGAGGTGAATATATGCATTGTGTTCATCGTAATAAGAAGTTATCATGTTCACATCTGTCAGCTGTCAATCTGACTGTCTTCAGAGAAACAGAGTTCCGGTCCGGAGATATTCAACTCAAACATGGGCATTTTCAAACTTGTCGCATCAAGACAAGTTATGACATTAGTAACATTAAACAGCATCAGTTCTTGAGTGTCTGTAAAGTTTGAATATGCACATGAAAAAAGACTTACACTCTTTTCCTCACACAAAGCTATTATGTAGCTTCAGAAGTAGGAGTAAATGTTAACAGAATTCATTTGGGCTGAACTATTTCTTTAAGGGTGTAATGGGATGACAGGTGGTCAGTCAGATGAGAAGAGAGTATTTCTTTGTAAATACGGACGTCATTGTGCCATGGAGGATCTTGGCATTAGTAAAGCAGGTCAAGACAGATGGCACTGCCAGCCTGCGACTCTACAGGACCCTTCTAGTTGAGCAAACAGTGACGGCAGACTCTCAAACCCAGCAGGGACTCTTTGTGATTGGAGCACACTTGAGTAAATCCCCGCACTCGAACACGGGTCTCTTTCGATAATAACACACACACTTAAACATGTCACAATGTCAGCTCCCTCCGCCAGACTGTGTTCCTGCCAACTCTGTAGGTCAAAAGCATCGAATTGATTTTCCCTCCGTCTTGTCCTTCCACCGGCGACTCTTATTTCCCACTAGCCCTCACACAAATGCATTTGTGAGAGAGACCGACCGACTAGGAGGAGACAAGGGTTTGTGCTTCGAGTTTTAGGCTTAATGACCCGTAAACAGGTTTCAATGCTCTGAAGTGTCTAAGGCCTTGTTTACAGCTGGTATTAAGATGCGTTTTGGTCGATCAGATCACAAGTGGACTAGGGAGACACATTCCTGTTGTTTACTTCTGGTGTTTTAATCCGTCTCTTTTGTCCACTTTCAACCACTGATTTCTTCGAGGGGAGGGTCTATGGGCAGGTAAATGTTTGGGCTTTTTCAGATCTTTCGATCTAATTGATGAAATAAGCTCACGCAATTTACATTTGAACGCGACTGGAGACGACAGAAAACACGGAGAGCAGCAGCTTTAGTTTCTGCTCTGACAGACCAGCCGAACAATGTGAGTGTGTGTTAGAAACCAGGAATGGTATTCGGTACGTTTTTCATCTTTAAACCAAACTTGGGTCTCCAGCTGACAAAGTTTAAATCCCGTCTGGCTAGAGCACTTCCCATAATGTTCACGCATTAGATCAGAAGACGGAGAGTCTGCATCTTTTGCGGCTGTTTGATCACATTCAACCACATGTTTACACTAGGAAAGCAATGTGTTTTCGACTACCTCTGAAAGTGGTCGAAAGTTGTCAAGCTTAATACGTTTTAGACCGTTTACACCTGTATTTTGCGTCGTCCACTTGTTATCCGATCAACCAAAGTGAATCTTAATACCTGTTGTAAAAACACTGGTTATCCTTAGGTTTAGATACTGTGGGTTCCTCCCAAATGAGGGTCCTCTGTTGTCTGAATAACAAGTGAAAACAAGTTGTTTGTCTTATTGGGAATAAAACAACAGGGTTATTAACACAAACCGAGAAAACGTTACATTGCAGTCTTCCTAAAAAGAAAATATCCCTGGGGTTTCATACTACACTTATCTTTCGCCTGTGGCCAAGAGCCATTAGTATGGAATCAGTTCCAGTATCAATATCTGAGGTGCTGTGTCAACACACACAGGCTGTATGGTCTGTCGATAGTTTAAACAGAGGTGAAACACTATCTAACACTCAATATTGGGTTGTTTGCTGACAAGTTAGATCTATGGAAGCATTCATTGCTCATTTTCTCGTCTGCAGGGGAAGCGTCTTCCTCTGTACCTGTCTGCAGATGCTGAAGAGGGTGAGGTGTCTGACGACGACAGTGCTGATGAGATTGAAGATGACTTCAAGCTGAAGAACAGCATGGTAAGACTATGGGCCCTATCTTGCACCCAGCGCAATTGACTTAGTTTTCCCTCCACAGACGCACGTCGGTAAATTAGGGAATGAACTTGCGCTCTCGGGGGCGGTTCAGCGAAAAGAGGCGGCGTGTTCCGGCGCAAACGTTCCCTGGTGCTATTTTGCAGTTTCAGAAAACAATTCCACCACAGACCAGGAAAAACCTAGTCTAAAGTCAGTGGCGCATTATTCAGATGCTATTTTAAGGGCGCATGCTTGGCCATAATGTAGCGTGTGCACAACGTGCATACACTTTGCTTCTCTCATCTACACAGATGCAGAAGTTTACATTTTTGCAAACCATACATAATTACAAGGAAAAATATTACCACACAAGGGAAATCATTGTGGTGTCCATGAAGATGTGAAAAAATAGGCATAAATCTAGCTTACACATTTACCAAAATTATTATACGCTTGTTTAACCAAAGCTAATTTGGGTGGGTTTCTCCATCCCCATAAAACATCACTTTTACGGTCCTGGCGAGAACGTCGGTCTCTTTGGCTGTGAACCGCTCCTGGCAAATCCGCCGTTATAATAGCAATCCGCCATGGATCAAGCGCGCCTGCTCTTAAAGGGAATGTGAGATGACGCTCTGATTGGCTCTTATTTCACGTTACGCCCAAACCACACCTATGAGTAATGAAGCTACTTCAGACCAACCCATTTTAGATTTGCATCGGGCGCAAGAGTCATTTATCCCGCCGGTATAATAGCAATAGAGCCCGAGATCCGCCCACAAAGTTACTTGCGTTTCGCATTTGATACTTGCGCTTCAGATCCTTAAAATAGGGCCCCATAAGCTATGCAACACTTAAACACTGCGACTGTAAGTAATAATGGAGGTTAGTGGTATGATAGATAAAAAAATCCTCTCATGTTACCTCTATCATTTAACGCCCTATAGGCAACCGCATATGTCTTGCAAAATCGAGAGTGAATGACTAAACACGTCCATGCCGGTCTGTACATTAATATTGTACTACTACACATTTTGTGCAAATACCTTATCAGAATTACCAATAAGTTAATTTTGCCCTTTTTTTACTTTTTCCACTACTCAAGCTGTTATGTTTTTTCACGCTTTATCACCTCCTCTCCACCTCTTTTGAAAATCTCTCACGTTTGATGGAGCCAGTATTTATCTGGCTTCCTCCTCACACCGTTCTGGCTCACAGTGAGTCTCTAAAAGCCGATCAATCGCAGGCCGAACCCCTGGCAAGCTTCTGTTTTTGTGGAAACACCTCTTATATGCAACAACATGGCCATTTGCCAAGAGGTCCATCCAGCAGCGCTGCCTCCGTTACCATCAGACTGCCCACAGTTTCGCACAGATTTTGATGCTGAAATCAATATTTAACATTTATTTTCCCAGACTCATTTATCAACAATAAATTGGTTTCCTAGTTAAGTATTTATTTGTTGATCTTGAATGAAGAATGCTTTAATAGCATTTTAATGTACCCTTGCAAAATATTCATGTTGTTTTGTCAGGAGTAATTAATGTTTAATGATCCACTCAGACAAGTCATTGCTGGGAGCCAGTTAAAGGTTTCTATCCTTCATCTCATTACATGCCTACTTAAACATGTCAGAAAATACAAGAAACACGCTGGCAATGTTGTAAGTTGACACTCATTATGGCCAAGAGATTTTAAAGCCATTTACCTTTTTTAATAAATGACAGAAATCAAACAAAAAATAAAAAAATTGCATAATTGTAACACTTTGAACCCTTTATTGCTCTCTCAGATCAGTATGCCAGGCTTTGATTTTTAATAAAATGACTCATGAATAGCCATTGAAGTGAAGAGAGAGAACAAACATCACTCCGGCGTCTCTCACTGCGCGTGTTTGTTTTGGCACCATATTAAAGTTACAGAATTCACACTGCAAGTACATTTTAGCATACTTTTAAAAAGAGTACTTATTATGGAAATGAATACTTTAAACGAATATAAGTACGAACTGAGTGTAATGTTTTCGGACACTTAATTGCAGCTTAATTGCCATTTAAAGGATTAGTTCACTCCAGAATTAATTTTCTCCCCTCACGTCATCCAAGATATTCATGTCTTTCTTTCTTCAGTGGAAAAGAAAATAAAGTTTTTGAGGAAAACATTCCAGGATTTTTCTCTATATAATGGACTTCAGCGCGGACCTAGTGAACTAATCTTTTAATGGCAAATGGATTAGAGTTTTGCTTTTTGTGAACCACTTTAGTACATCTTTTATATGTAATTTCATAATTACTTCTGTTGTCTTTGTAATATGAATAAAGTGTAGTAGCAAAGCCGAATGCACTGAAAAGCATTTATGGTAAACTAGAATATACTTTAATGTCATTTCTATTTTGAGGTGTTGACTAACCAATAAAGCACATGTGAAGTACTTGATAATAATTTTAACTGTGGTGTGTTATTTGATATTAATTTGATATTAAAATGTGATATTTAATACAAGTTAATATATTTTAAATTGACTAAATTGCAACTTCATTACAAATGTGTAATTGTACCTAAATATATTTAAAGCATGACAAAAGATTAAACAATAATTAAAACAATAATTTAATAAATAATTATGAGGATAAGAGATTGATTTGAGATGAAACTGTTTTAAAATCGCACCTGTTTGTTATCTTATAATCCGTTACAGTCTGCAAAATGGCAGCAGCTGCATTTGTATGTAACAAGTACACAAAATATTGATTTATGTTTTAATATTTTATAAGCTTACCAAATGCAAAACTTCCATGAAGAAAAACCATTCCTAACAAGCATACAGCGCTGACCGGATGAGCCTGTTATCAGTTTTTACAGGTTGTTATCCGGGAATAACATACCGCTGAATGGCGCGATTGACCAATCAGAATCAAGTATTCCACAGAGCCTTAAAATAATGAAAAAAATTTGAAAAAAGATATCTGTATCAGCCTTGATGCAGGATAGACTTTCTATTTGGTAAATCTGACTTTATTAAGGCAGTTTAGCCGTTTATATCTTCAGTTTGCAGAGTGTAAATTATCTTAGAAATAATGTGCGCTATTTTCTTCTAAGAATATTTCTGTAGAAGACTTAATTTCAAGATTGCTATCTAAATCTAAGAGCTTTTTATCTTTTTCAGAGTTTGAGAGAGTGATCCATGCATTTGTGTCACCTCGGTTTGGTTATTGTAACTCTCTTTGTATTGTAATAAGTCAATCTAATATAAATCGACTTCAGATGGTTCCAAATGCAGCTGCCGGACTCCTGACTGGCACCCGGAAGTTTGATCATATCACCCCTGTATTTTGCTCTTTGCACTGGCCGCCGGTCCGTTACAGAATTGATTTTAAAAATTTACTTCTCGTTTTTAAGGCTCTGACCAGATCAGCTCCTAAATATCTCTGTGAACTTTTAAATAAATACATCCAAATACATTTGTTAGATCTCTGAGGTCTTCTGAACAAAGATTGTTGATGGTCCAGAGATCTAGATTAAAGTTGAGAGAGTCCATGCTTATCTTGTTGGACCAAAACTGTGGAATAGTCTCAGATTAGTTTCAACAGAATCTGAATTTCAATCTAAGTTAAAAACCCATCTTTTCTCCTATTCATATAACTGTTCCTAGAGTTTTTATCATTTATCAGTGTTTTGATGTACTCCTTTTTTCTTCATTACATTGCATTGCAGTCTTTATTTTTTATGTTTAATATTGTACAGCACAGTGGTCAACTAGTTTTGTTTTTATTGTGCTTTATAATAAATTTTGATTTGATTTTGATTTGATTCATTTCAGTCTAACGGGCCCAGTCAGAACCAGGTGGAGTCGCACATCAGGAAGAAGCTCGACTCTCTGATGAAAGAGTCTCAGATCGGGGACAAAGAAGACACAGACAGTTTCTCCATCCGAGCGCTGCTCCGCGCCACACACGAGGGACTCCAGAGAAACCTGCGCAAGGTAGCATTCCCGAGTCTGTTCTTAGCGTTCCCGAGTCTGTTATTAGCATTCCCGAGTCTGTTCCTAGCATTCCCGAGTCTGTTCATAGCATTCCTGAGTCTGTTATTAGCATTCCCGAGTCTGTTCTTAGCATTCCCGAGTCTGTTCTTAGCATTCCCGAGTCTGTTCTTAGCATTCCCGAGTTCTCAGCATTCCCGAGTTCTCAGCATTCCCGAGTTCTCAGCATTCCCGAGTCTGTTCTTAGCGTTCCCGAGTCTGTTCTTAGCGTTCCCGAGTCTGTTCTTAGCTTTCTCGAGTCTGTTCTTAGTGTTCCCGAGTCTGTTCTTAGCGTTCCCGAGTCTGTTCTTAGCTTTCTCGAGTCTGTTCTTAGCGTTCCCGAGTCTGTTCTTAGCGTTCCCGAGTCGGTTCTTAGCATTCCCGAGACTGTTCTTAGCTTTCTCGAGTCTGTTCTTAGCTTTCTCGAGTCTGTTCTTAGCATTCCCGAGTCGGTTCTTAGCGTTCACGAATCTGTTCTTAGCGTTCCCGAGTCTGTTCTTAGCTTTCTCGAGTCTGTTCTTAGCGTTCCGGAGTCTGTTCTTAGCGTTCCCGAGTCTGTTCTTAGCGTTCCCGAGTCTGTTCTTAGCTTTCTCGAGTCTGTTCTTAGCGTTCCCGAGTCTGTTCTTAGCGTTCCCGAGTCTGTTCTTAGCGTTCCCGAGTCTGTTCTTAGCTTTCTCGAGTCTGTTCTTAGCGTTCCCGAGTCTGTTCTTAGCATTCTCGAGTCTGTTCTTAGCATTCCCGAGTCTGTTTTTAGCTTTCTCGAGTCTGTTCTTAGCATTCCCGAGTCTGTTCTGAGCCTGTTCTTAGCATTCCCAAGTATGTTCTTAGCGTTCCCGAGTCTGTTCTTAGCATTCCCGAGTCTGTTCTAAGCATTCCCGGGTCTGTTCCCAAGTCTGTTTTTAGCATTCCCGAGTCTGTTCTAAGCATTCCCGAGTCTTTTCTTAGCTTCCCGAGTCTGTTCTAAGCGTTCCCGGGTCTGTTCTTAGCGTTCCCGAGTCTGTTCTTAGCGTTCCCGAGACTGTTCTTAGCATTCCCTAGTCTGTTCTTAGCATTCCCGAGTCTTAGCGTTCCCGAGTCGGTTCTTAGCGTTCCCGAGTCTGTTCTTAGCGTTCCCAAGTCTATTCTTATTATTCCCGAGTCTGTTCTTAGCGTTCCCAAGTCTGTTCTTAGCATTCCCGAGTCTGTTCTTAGCGTTCCCGAGTCTGTTCTAAGCGTTCCTGAGTCTGTTCTTAGCATTCCTGAGTCTGTTCTTAGCATTCCCGAGTCTGTTCTGAGCCTGTTCTTAGCATTCCCAAGTATGTTCTTAGCGTTCCCGAGTCTGTTCTGAGTCTGTTTTTAGCATTCCAGAGTCTGTTCTCAGCATTCCTGAGTCTGTTCTTAGCGTTACTGAGTCTGTTCTTAGCATTCCAGAGTCTGTTCTTAGCATTCCAGAGTCTGTTCTTAGCTTTCCCGAGTCTGTTCTTAGCATTCCTGTGTCTGTTCATAGCATTCCCAAGACTGTTCTTAGCGTTCCCGAGTCTGTTCTTAGCACTCCCGAGTCTTTTCTTAGCTTTCTCGAGTCTGTTCTTAGCGTTCCCGAGTCTGTTCTTAGCGTTCCCGAGTCGGTTCTTAGCATTCCCGAGACTGTTCTTAGCTTTCTCGAGTCTGTTCTTAGCTTTCTCGAGTCTGTTCTTAGCATTCCCGAGTCGGTTCTTAGCGTTCACGAATCTGTTCTTAGCGTTCCCGAGTCTGTTCTTAGCTTTCTCGAGTCTGTTCTTAGCGTTCCGGAGTCTGTTCTTAGCGTTCCCGAGTCTGTTCTTAGCGTTCCCGAGTCTGTTCTTAGCTTTCTCGAGTCTGTTCTTAGCGTTCCCGAGTCTGTTCTTAGCGTTCCCGAGTCTGTTCTTAGCGTTCCCGAGTCTGTTCTTAGCTTTCTCGAGTCTGTTCTTAGCGTTCCCGAGTCTGTTCTTAGCATTCTCGAGTCTGTTCTTAGCATTCCCCAGTCTGTTTTTAGCTTTCTCGAGTCTGTTCTTAGCATTCCCGAGTCTGTTCTGAGCCTGTTCTTAGCATTCCCAAGTATGTTCTTAGCGTTCCCGAGTCTGTTCTTAGCATTCCCGAGTCTGTTCTAAGCATTCCCGGGTCTGTTCCCAAGTCTGTTTTTAGCATTCCCGAGTCTGTTCTAAGCATTCCCGAGTCTGTTCTTAGCTTCCCGAGTCTGTTCTAAGCGTTCCCGGGTCTGTTCTTAGCGTTCCCGAGTCTGTTCTTAGCGTTCCCGAGACTGTTCTTAGCATTCCCTAGTCTGTTCTTAGCATTCCCGAGTCTTAGCGTTCCCGAGTCGGTTCTTAGCGTTCCCGAGTCTGTTCTTAGCGTTCCCAAGTCTATTCTTATTATTCCCGAGTCTGTTCTTAGCGTTCCCAAGTCTGTTCTTAGCATTCCCGAGTCTGTTCTTAGCGTTCCCGAGTCTGTTCTAAGCGTTCCTGAGTCTGTTCTTAGCATTCCTGAGTCTGTTCTTAGCATTCCCGAGTCTGTTCTGAGCCTGTTCTTAGCATTCCCAAGTATGTTCTTAGCGTTCCCGAGTCTGTTCTGAGTCTGTTTTTAGCATTCCAGAGTCTGTTCTCAGCATTCCTGAGTCTGTTCTTAGCGTTACTGAGTCTGTTCTTAGCATTCCAGAGTCTGTTCTTAGCATTCCAGAGTCTGTTCTTAGCTTTCCCGAGTCTGTTCTTAGCATTCCTGTGTCTGTTCATAGCATTCCCAAGACTGTTCTTAGCGTTCCCGAGTCTGTTCTTAGCACTCCCGAGTCTTTTCTTAGCATTCCCGAGTCTGTTCTTAGCATTCCCAAGTCTGTTCTTAGCACTCACGAGTCTGTTCTTAGCATTCCCGAGTCTGTTCTTAGCATTCCCAAGTCTGTTCTTAGCGTTCCCGAGTCTGTTCTTAGCGTTCCCGAGTCTGTTCTTAGCGTTCGTGAGTCTGTTCTTAACATTCCCGAGTCTGTTCTTAGCGTTCCCGAGTCTGTTCTTAGCGTTCATGAGTCTGTTCTTAGCGTTCCTGAGTCTGTTCTTAGCGTTCCCGAGTCTGTTCTTAGCGTTCGTGAGTCTGTTCTTAACGTTCCCGAGTCTGTTCTTAGCGTTCGTGAGTCTATTCTTAGCATTTCCGAGTCTGTTCTTAGCATTCCCGAGTCTGTTCTTAGCGTTCCTGGGTCTGTTCTTAACGTTCCCGAGTCTGTTCTTAGCGTTCGTGAGTCTATTCTTAGCATTTCCGAGTCTGTTCTTAGCATTCCCGAGTCTGTTCTTAGCGTTCCTGGGTCTGTTCTTAGCATTCCAGAGTCTGTTCTTAGCTTTCCCGAGTCTGTTCTTAGCATTCCCGAGTCTGTTCTTAGCATTCCTGAGTCTGTGTCGCCTCCAAATCCTGTGTAAAGATGTAATGATGCATGAGGCGGTTTCTAAAAAACAATAAAATACAATCCCATCTCATCCTGTTCTATTATAGGCAGCTCTAAAGAAAGAAAAAAGAGAAAAGAATTGGAATACCTAATCAGTGCGCACACAGTCTTGCAATCCAGAAAAAGACATGGAGCATCCCTTAATTAACATTCGTTCTTCCTCTCTTCTTGCCCTATTATTAGACTTTGCACTCTCTAAACATTCATTTTGATGAGCCGTTTGTAAAGCACAGAGGGATTTTCTCTCCCCTTCAGTGTTCCTGCATAATATTTATGAAAAAAAACTGTTGAGTGAAAGCTCTGTCTGGAGTTGATTTTAAGTTACTGCTGCACTAATTTTATGCATCACTGCATGTGAAAATGTCCATGCGTGACGCAAAAACTCATTTGAATAGATTTTGACACTCGACTGTTTGAGTTAGAATTAAATGCATTTTAAAGGAACATTTTAATCACAACTTGGGAAATAAGACATCGTTTATTGACTCATGTCATTCCAAACCATTTATTTTCTTGCATCAGTGGGCCAACAATTTTTTTTTTTGAATGATCACACGGCTCTTTTGCGTGTTCTGAAAATAGACACCGTGACCACTGGATATCTTCCTGTTCATCACACAAGGCTATTGTATGTTTGTACAATATAAAAATCATTATGTTTATGGAAAAATCCACATAAAACATGAAAACCCAACGTGTGTGTGTGTGTGTGTGCGCGCGCGTGTGTGTGTGTGTGTGTGTGTGTGCGTGTGTGTGTGCGTCTTTGTGTGTGTGTGTGCGTGTGTGTCTGTGTGTGCATGCGTGTGTGTGTGTGTGTTTGTGTCTTCCAGAACTCCAAAGATGGCATGAAGAAATCCCAGAGCCGCTCCTTCATCAGTAACCTCAAGCACAAGGTCAGAATAAAGACAGTCTTTCTCCCACTCTCTCTCTTCCTTTTCTTTCTCTCTTTTCTCTGTCTCTGCTGTGGAATCAGGTCTGGCTATCCTACATCCTGTCCTCTCAGCGTGTCAGCGCTCTCAAATGTTACATAAATGTGTCCTTATTGCTCCCCAGAGGCAGAAGGATTTTATGAATAATCGCTATTGATCAGATCATAAAGATGCATCAGTGACTCTGATCAGTTTTCAGAGGGTCATCGCTGGGTCTCTGTATTTTACGCATACATTTACTGAGGTTATATTTAAAAATTCCTACATGGATTAAGCACACCTGTTGACTTGATATCTGATAGTCCCTTCTAGATCATATATGATTGTGTATATTCATAATGACAGCTCTGAACTCTAGAGGCATTCTCATATTTTGTTCCCTGCATACAAACTCTCTGAACGCTCACCTATCTCTATGGCTTATATTGAATGTGGTCGGTGTGTAATTCAACACCTTAATAGCAAATCAATGAAGTGAGTAAACAAGGCTTGTGGTCATTGCTCCATAAGTTTGATTGTGGGCGATTGTACTGGGCTGTCGACACTTTATTGATTTCTTTATTAAAATGCAGTCAGGGTTGTCAGCGTTACGTTGCGGTTTCTCGTCGCATCCGTCATTCCTACAGGATGTGTTCAGGCACGTCTCTCGTGTGTGTGTGATATTTCCTCCCGCTCTCGACATGTGTCTGTGTGTGTGTTTATGAGGTCTCAAAGGTTCTTCTTTTCTTAGTAATGAGCCTTAAGTCTATTAACTGAAGCTGTTATACCTGGATCCTCATGGCCCTGAAAAAGTCACATGATTTGGACACTAGTCACGCCTGCTACACACACACACACACACACACTTACACACAGACACACACACACACACACACACACACACACACACTTACACACACACATTCTTGTACATCTATCTTTATGAGGACATTCATTGACACAATGCAATCTCTAGCCGCTTACCCTAACCTTACCCATCACAACTAAGTGCCTAACCCGACCCCTGACCCTAACCCGACCCCTGACCCTAAACCGACCCTTAACCTCATTATAACCTTATCCCTAAAACCAAGTCTTGACCCTCAAACAGGCCTTTAAAGGCTCTCAGAAAGTGAGGACCGGCTAAAACCGGTCCTTACTTTACTCTCTTTGTCCTCACTCCAATCTCCACTCCACACACACACACACACACACACACACACACACACACACACTCGTGTGGTTATGTCAAGTACTGTATGCCCATTAAAACAGGCCAGTGCTATTCTGTTCCTCTCTGGTGTGTGTAGGAGGAATTTCATTTCCTCCCATCCAATGCAAAGGAGTAAACATTCACTCCATGTACTTATTTATCGTGTTCTGCGCTTGTGTGTGTGTGTGTGTGTGTGTGTGTGTGTGTGTGTGTGTGTGTGTGTGTGTTCCACAGAGGCACTCCAAATCAAGGCTGAAATGTCAGAGTGTTGAAGCGGATGATGAGGGGCCGCAGGAGTCATCAGGTGGACAGTTCAACAGGTTTGTCTGTCTGTCCGTCTGTCTGTCCGTCTGTCTATCCGTCTGTCTATCCGTCTATCTATCCGTCTGTCTGTCCGTCTGTCTGTCTCTCTGTCTATCCGTCTGTCTATCCGTCTGTCTGTCCGTCTGTCTATCCGTCTGTCTATCCGTCTGTCTGTCCATCTGTCTATCCGTCTGTCTGTCCATCTGTCTATCCGTCTGTCTGTCCGTCTGTCTATCCGTCTGTCTGTCCATCTGTCTATCCGTCTGTCTGTCCGTCTGTCTGTCCGTCTGTCTGTCCGTCTGTCTATCCGTCTGTCTGTCCATCTGTCTATCCGTCTGTCTGTCCGTCTGTCTATCCGTCTGTCTGTCCGTCTGTCTGTCCGTCTGTCTGTCCGTCTGTCTGTCCGTCCGTCTGTCCGTCCGTCTGTCCGTCCGTCTGTCCGTCCGTCTGTCCGTCCGTCTGTCCGTCCGTCTGTCCGTCCGTCTGTCCGTCCGTCTGTCTGTCCGTCTGTCTGTCCGTCTGTCTATCCGTCTTTTTGGTGGATGATGCAAACTTTCTGTTTATTAACCCTTTCCCCACCAGCATTTTTTTTCTGCTTTTTTGTAAAGTTGCCAGCCAGCACTAGCATTTTTGATCATTTTCACAAACCTTTCATGGCCCCCCGGCCAGAATATCTGAACATGCAATATATTTAAAGAAACAACATAGCCTCTGCTTTTATACAAAAAGTGTATTGTAGCTTCATGCATTTTTTATCTAAGTTTCATAAAAAAAGCAAAATTCTGGGATTCAGAACGATGATCAAAACACAGATGGAGTCAATCGGGTCCATCAACACACTCAAAGCTTCACAGTCCTGCAGCTCGTCCTGGCTTGACATTTCATTCAGCAACATTAGGCAGATTTGATTTATATAATTTCCTCATCATTTAATGAATTACTTCTGCCATGATTATAGAGAACATGTACAGACATTTCATAAAATCACCCAAAAAAGATTAGCAGGCAAATAGATTAGCAAATTAATTGGAAAATAAAGCTGAGTTTTGTTGCTATAACTTATAATGAGCCTAATTTACACAGGAGACATGTTTGTGCTGAGAAGATTTACAATGAAATGCACTGAAATAAACACAAGCACAACTGTTTCATAGATTCATCCCATAATGTGGCAGTCATGAAGACATTGTTAGTGTCTTATGCTAATGAGGGTTTGCCATCATTTGTATGATTAATGGGTTACATGAACACCACGAGGAAAGTCATTTGTAATGAAACTGTCACTCTGCAAGGGGCTTTTCTTATCTTTCATTTCCCCTGATTTCCTAGTCAAGATATGTGCAGTGAGTGATTTAACAGTGCTGTTAGTGTCTGAGCTTAAACCTCTCGCTGCTTGAAGATGCGTTGAATAATCATGAGGACATTTTCATTTCATTTTCATTTTTCATTCGTTTATATCTTATTTGAGAGCAAACGTTTGGGATCTGTACGATTTTTGAATGTTTTTGAAAGACGTCTCTCATGCTCAACAAAGCTGCGTTCATATCACTGTTAAACAGCTTAAAATAACTGTTTTCTATGTGATTATATTTTAAAATATAATTTATTCCTGTGATCAAAGCTGAATTTTCAGCATCATTACTCCAGTCTTCAGTGTCACATGATCCTTCAGAAATCACTCTAATATGATGATTTGATACTCAAGAAACATTTCTGATATTCTGATATTCAATATTTTGCTGTGTCTGTCTTCAGAGGCGGAAGGAGAAGGAAAACCATAAAGCTGAGCAGAGATCTATCAGATCTGGTGGTCTTCACCAACTCTGTGGCCTCTCAGGAGTGTTTAGATGAGGGTGAGAAATCTGTGTTTTATTTATATTTATTTAGTTAATAAATGTCACATTTACCTGTGCGCTCGCTTCAATATATCAGGGCTCAATATTTTCTATCGGCCCTGTCAGACCAGTTCACATTTTTACTTGTTCTGTCAAAATGCACAAAAGGTTATTGTTCTCATTGTTTTTGATCCACGTAATCTTGTAAACAGTGATTTAAGATTTGCAGGTAGGTCTAACAGGTGGGAAATATGCAGAAATTGAATAAAGTTATCAAACACTTCACAGTCTTCCCTGCATAAATTATAAATTAAATTTAGATTAATCAGTATTAAAGCTGCAGAAGTTATTCAGTCAAGAGCAGTGAGTGATTTTCTCTTTTTCATTATCCTTTATGACAGACACTAGCAGGTTTATTAGGCTGCTGTCACTTTAAGACCTGATGCACTTGACTTTTTACCCTAAACTGAAAAAATTAACCGCATGCGTTAACGCATTAATTTTGACAGCCCTAATATATATATATATATATGAATGCATCTAACCCAGACTTTCTCACACTTTTTCCGTCAGGATCGCCCTTTAATGTTCTGTCGTTCAGTGAGACACGAGCTCAGCACCTGGTGCACCATCGGTCTGAGCGCTTCCTGACTTTTAACCAACGACAGCTCTCTCGGATCTATCCCTCCGCCTACCGGATCGACTCCAGCAACTTTAACCCACAGACGTACTGGAATGTGGGTTGCCAACTAGGTGAGGAAAGACATGCAGATCGATGTCCACTCACAAATAAACGGACAGTCATACATTCACATGAATAAAAACATGCATACATGCAAAAACTTGGGCAAAAACTGCCCATGCATGATATTCATAATATCTAAATTGGCAAATGCATATCTGACCCAGTTGACCTACTGACCTCCCTTTGTGTGTGTGTGTTTTAGCAGCCCTCTCTGTAACGCCGTATGTTCCCTGCTCCACATGTCATCTGGTCTTGGTTGTGCGTTAGCTCACTCGTGCAATTCTGCATGTGCAAAGTCATTTAAGAAAATGCACATATGCACTTTTCACATGCACACACAAGCACTATTCACAAGAGAGTGACACAGCTTTTACACAGACAAACACACATGCAATGGGGTTAAAAAGGCTTACTAGTGAATGTGCGTTTGTTTTGCATTTTTGTTCAAAATTGGCAAATATACAGTATTTAAAGGCTTTTATGCTCAAAGAGGCTGCATTTATTTGATTAGAAAATACAGTAAAAACATATTTTTACTGTTTTCTACTGTAATATGTTTTAAAATGTAATTTATTCCTGTGATCAAAGCTTAATTTTCAGCATCATTACTCCAGTCTTCAGTGTCACGTGATCCTTCAGAAATCATTCTAATATGATGGTTTGATCCTCAAGACACATTTATGAATATTATCAATGTTGAAAACAGTTGTGCTGCTTCATATCTTTGTGGAAACTGTGATTAAAAAAAAAAAATTCTGCATTTTTTGATGCATAGAAGTTGCGTAGAAGAAAAATAGAATTGTTCAAAAGAACAATATTCATTTGAAATATAAATCTTTTGTATTCAAAAAAATACAAAATACGTTGTCACTTTTGATCAATCATCCTCACTGAATAAAAGAAAGAGAATCAGAAATTAACCAGTGTGTGTGTGTGTGTGCTTGCGTGCGTCCGTGCATGCGTGTGTGTGTGTGTGTGTGTGTGTGTGTGTGTGTGCGTTTGTGTATGTGCATTTGTGCGTGTGTGTTTGTTTGTGTGTTTGTGTGTGCGTGCGTGCGTGTGTGCGCGTGTGTGTGTGTGCGTGCTTGCATGTGTGTGTGTGTGTATGTGTGTGCGTGTGTGCTTGCATGTGTGTGTTTGTGTGTATGTGTCTGTGTGTGTGTGTCTGTGTGTGTGTCTGTGTGTGTGTGCGCGCCATCATAAGGGTCCAATAAACCAGAGTAAATTGGAAGTTGTGGCGCCGCAGCTGAGTTCTGCTCCCTGATTGTTTATTGAATAAAATGTTTACCAGGCCATGATGAAACTTCGTAGTTTGTTAGCCATCCAGTTTATTTATTAGCATTACACACCTGAATAAATCATGAAATTATTTCCTAGAATAAAATCATGAATAAATAAATGAATGAAGGATGGAGAGGTAAAAAGGAAAGAAGGAATGAGATTTGTCTTTTGCTTAACGCACAGTGGCTTTAAACTACCAGACGGAGGGTCGTATGATGCAGCTGAACAGAGCCAAGTTCATGGAGAACGGAGGCAGTGGGTACGTGCTCAAACCCGGCCTGATGTGCAAAGGTACGCAAATGCATTCAAAGTACTGTTACATCAATGCACAACCACTATGCTTTGTCAGAAGTCAAGTACTTCTGTTCTCTGAAAATCTGTACCAGGCGCTTTTAACCCACTGAATGATGATCCGCTCCCAGCGAATCCCAAGAAACAGCTGGTGATCAAAATCATTAGTGGACAGCAGCTTCCCAAACCCCCGGATTCAATGCTGGGAGACCGTGGTGAGGTAAGCAGGCGTCTCTGATAGCACTCTCCTACACACCTTATTCTTGCGCCCCGTGATGCTTTACGCGAATGATGAGTGTAACCTTTGTTAAGCTGTGAACAATCAGTGAAAGGCTCGCTCTATGAACACAATAATACGTTTTTTTTTTTAAAGTATCACAATGAGATGACATTAATCTACTCACCCTTCAACCATCGAACATTAAAAGGACATTTAAAAGTGTAAAAGTATCAACAAGGTACTTTCAACAGATCAAATAACCCCAAAAGCACGATTCGTTCCACAGAAATAACGGACGGGTTAAATATCACTTTAGTAACATATATATATATATATATATATATATACACACACACACACACACACACACACACACACATATATATATATATATACACACACACACACATATACTGTATATATACAAAAACACACATATATACACACACACACACATATATACTGTATATATATATATACACACACACACACACACATACTGTATATATATACACACACACACACATATATATATATCTGTATTATGTAACATACGTTGCTTTAATCAAAAGTGTTCATTAACTTCAGCATTGTGTGATACTATTTCAAAGCGATTTCCATCATTTTGACAGATTATAAATTGTATTTACCTGTGAGAACAATCCTGGAAAGAGACGTGAGGATTTGAGGAGAAAAACTAGAGATTCTTCGTGTATTCCAGTGAATTATTAATGGGATATATCGTAAATTAAATCAGGAGAACAGACCACAAATGTGCAAAGGGAAAAAATTAAATAATCATGAGGAAAAGATTCAGCAACTGAAAAGAGCTCTTGCCACAGATATTCTTGTCATGTTAAAATACCACGTGTTACGATATTCTCACGATGTCTGAAAATAAAACAGAAGGAAAACTGACAGCTCATCCAGTCAACCTGACGATCAGCTTTATTTGTAGGGCAACCTCATGATTTAAAATGATTCATTTCAGTCTTTTTGAATGGAAGTTGCCAGCCATAATTCAGAACGCAGTGAGCTCTTCAGGAATAAGGTGGATTGGGTTCAGAAGAGTAAAATGCAATGAATGTATCTGACACTTGTGGACTTCATTCACAGATCATCGATCCTTTCGTCGAGGTGGAGATTATCGGTCTTCCGGTCGATTGCTGTAAAGAGCAGACCAGGGTTGTGGATGATAATGGTACGGCTTCATGACTCCAGGGTTTTGTTGAGCTTATTTGAACAGCCTTTGTTAACTTTCGGTGTGATTGGTAATGCAGGATTTAACCCCGTGTGGGAAGAGACGCTGTCCTTCACTCTTCACATGCCTGACGTGGCTCTTGTGCGCTTCCTGGTCTGGGATCACGACCCCATTGGACGAGACTTTGTGGGTCAGAGGACCGTGGCCTTCAGCAGTCTCATGCCAGGTAAGACACATTCTCCAGTATATGTGGGTGTTTCTTGGACACTTTAAATTAAATTAAATTGTTACAACACTTTTTACACACAATACTGTATTTTATTTGTCGGTAACACTTTATTTTACAGTGTCCTTGTTACATGTACTTACCATGGTAATAACAGTAAATTATGCATAATTACATGATTAATCCTACCCTAACCCTATAATAAGTACATGTAGTTGCTTAATATTACTCAGTGCTTAAATATATAATTACACTGTAACAATGACACCTTAAAATAAAGTGTAACCATGTGTCCTCTAAAAGTGAATATACATGCAACCGAGGAGGATTGTCATTTTTTTCTAAACTGTAATTTTTCTGAATCAACAAATAATGTTTTACCTGACATTTTCTTTAGACTTCACATGTGCCATTTCATCAAAACATGTTCTTCACTGACACTGTTGTCTCCTTGATAAAGTAGTAAACTAACTTTTAAAATAACTTGTGGCTGATTTGTTGTAGAAATGCATATCCAATATGTTATTGTAAATATATATAAATCAATATGCATTTTAATGAATTATTTTGTTTCCCATTAATTACCTAGGCTCTGGCATCTGTCCTGTCATGGTTTCATAATGAGCTGACAATATTTGAAAACTTCTCATAATTACAGAACATTTAACGTTGTTTTGCACCATTGCTTTGGCGAATTATCTGTCAAACTAACTCAAATCTAAAGCGCGATATGGCTTTGTGTCCTTATCAAATCGCAAAAGACTGACTAAATAAGTTATATACTTATTTGTTTGCGCTGCATGTTTCAAAGCGAACTGCGCACTATCTCATGATCTTCACAGTCCATAATATTTCAGCATTTTTGTGGGAACTGTTGCAATAAGCTCACCTCTGGGACATAAAAGTGATTGTAGTTTAATAAACAACGTGAACAGCAGTCACATAATCAGCTTATTAAATAACTAATATAAGCAGATTAAATAGACCATGATGATGAAGGATTCAGGGCCATTAGTAAATAGAAAGCCTTTCTTCCATCCCATTTTCAATCATTGCTCCTCTTTCCCATTCCCACAGGATATAGACACGTTTATTTGGAGGGAATGACAGAAGCATCCATTTTTGTCCATATCACAGTGCATGACATCTATGGAAAGGTGAGCTCATGACTACACACACAGCTGAACCTCATCAGTTTGATAAAGATCCACAGACATTTCCACTGGGCATGTTATCAATTTAAATTCAATGCTATTTCTTCATAGATTTAATAATTAGATTCGTTCCTATTGATAACTAAGGCGCCAGGAACTGTGGAACTGCTTTGGTTAAATTAAAAAAAAAATTGCTAAAAAAAAAGGTGTAAAAAAGCTCAGCTGGTTATCATTACAATCTGCTATGCAAGCTGTTGTTTCTGTCCATTTCTACTGCCGTGTAAACAAACGTGACATTTGGTTCTCATTTCCATCTAAAAAAGGGATCTGAAATAGGAAAATATCTTTATTGATATTTCCCCCCGTTGACATTTTATTGAAGTTCCTCCAACCTTTTTACTTTCCAGTGGAGTCCTTTAGTCCTCAACCCAAGCTATACCATAATGCACTTGCTAGGAGCTAATAAGGTACCCTGGATATGTAGTGCACTGCATGATACTGCATGAGCGTCTACTAATGTGTCGATGTCACATCGTGTTCTTGGCTAGTAAACACTAAGCTGTTGTAAACGTGCAGTTGTATGGATACGTCTTTTACTTTTGTTCCCGTTTTTGTTTTGCAAGTAATTCTGTTTTGGTCAGTTTTGTCCTTGGTTGTAAAGCTGGTTTTGTTGCTTCCAGTGAAATGGTTATATTTTGAAGGCTTGAAATGAGAGATGGTTGAATGATTCAGAAGAATATGCTGCCATCTGTTGGATGTAGTCAGTAATGCAGTAGTTCGCACAGGAGCAGAAGTGCTGTCTGTCTTATCGCTGTAATCTGTCAAAGATTGTCATTGTGTGATTATATTGAAGTTGACTGTTTGAAATGAATGTGACATTGCATGTATGTATTGTTATTGTCTCTGATTATGGTTTGATTTAACCTGGGACCCAGCAACAATTTGTGTGTGTGTGTGTGTGAGACTTTTCTCTGAGACTGTACATCTTAATCTGGTTTATCATAAAGACATCCTGGGATTTTCAGAAATATCAAATGTTTGTAGGTTTTGCAGCAACAACTTCCTCTCCTTATTTTTGCAGAAAGAGGAAATGCAAATATATTATTTGTAATTACTATATTTTACTACAAGGGACTTTATGAATCATATGTTACCACCAGTACCAATAAATCACCATAAAATCATGTTAATTAAAAAAAGAAATTAATTAATGTAGGTTGGGATCACACATTTTGCACAAATAATGCATCATATTAGGAATTAAATAATACTGCATTAATCATTCTCTCACTCCAAAAAATTCTGAGTTGTTTCAACCCATGTTTGGATCAAATATGGACAAACACAACTGTTAGGTTTTAAAAAATGATTCAAAAATTTAACCCAACGGTAGGGTTCGTTCATATTTGACCCAAACATGGGTTGAAACAACCCAGCATTTTTAGAATGTATATACATACAAATTTCTGAATTCTCTCTTTATCCCTGTCGGTTTCTCAGGGTCGTCAGCTGCGGGGTTTCAGAGGCTTATTCAATAGAAGCTCCAAGTCCTCAGTGGACACAAATATCGGCGTTCCACCTCGTAAACGGTCCATAACCGACCATCTCCTCCGGAGGACTGCCAGCGCTCCTGCCAAGGGCCGCAAAAAGACCAAGATGCCATTGGCTGAAGCTACATATGACAGAAAGCACAGCATTGGGGACTCTCAGCCCACTCATGTTGAGAGGAGAACGGGGAACAGAAGAGCTCTTCAACACCGCCCAGCATCAATGCCACTGGACAAGCTCCTAAACACTCACCTCAGCCTGTCCACTCCAGACAGGGAAGGGTCTGATCCTGGATCTGACACAATCATTGGTCAGTTGCTTATATAATTCCCTTGACATTCCCTTAGGGACTGTGTCCGTTGTTACATGTTACATGTACTTACCATAGTAATAACAGTAAATTATGCATAATTACATGCAAATAGCCCTCAACCAAATTCTAATCCTACCCTATCCCTATAGTAAGTACATGTAGTTACTTAATATTACACAGTACGTAAATATATAATTACACTGTAACAATGACACCTTAAAATAAAGTGTAACCATGTGTCCTAATGAATCAGAATGAAAGCTGTTACACAATGCATACATTTATATTGTTATCCCTACCATTATAGCTATAAGGCATAATTAGAGTGGATGTTGAGAGTGGAGAGTGGAAATTAGAGTGGATGTTGACAGTTCCCTGTTCTTCAAATCATTAACACTACAGCACCTTTGTGATAAGAAAGCTTTCGCTATCCTTTCAGAAAAGAAAACTTTTCAAAACTGCACATTTTCAGTGTCTATTATTTAACTTCTATTAATAATTTCATTGTTTATGTAACCTTTTAACATGCTCTCTATTGTTTCACAGTCCTCTTTAAGGGATAGTTCACCCAAAAATGACAATTCTGTTATTAATTATTCACCCGTGAGAGTTTCGTTCATCTTCAGAACACAAATGAAGATCTTTTGGATGAAATTTTAGAGCTTTCTGTCCCTCCATTGACAGCTACACAACTACCACTTTGACTCTTCAAAAAAGTTCATAGAGATCGTCAAACTAATCAATATGAGTTAAGCGGTTTAGACCAAACAGATTGAATTTAGGCTTTTATTCACATATAAACATTCATCAACTCACACATCAGTTGTGGTAAATGAAGCTCAAGCATGTTTGCTTGAAGTGTGAGAACCAATGAGGTTCATTCTTGTGTTACGCATCACGTTTGATCTTCTGCAAGAACCAATGAGGTTTGTTCTCACGCATCAAGTAGGTTCGGTTGAGCTTGCGTTTATGTTCACTGATCAATGTTTAAATGTGAATAAAAGCCTAAATTCAATCATTGTGTCTCTTCAGCAAATTTTGACTAAACCACTCAATTCATATAGATTGGTTTTACAATCTCTCTATGATCTTTTTGAAGCATCAAAGTGGTAGTTGCGTAGCTGTCAATGAAAGGCCAGAAAGCTCTCAAATTTCATCATAAAGATCTTCATTTGTGTTCTGAAGATGAACGAAAGTCTTGGGGTTTGGAACGACAAGAGGGTGAGTAATTAATGACAGAATTTTCATTTTTGGGTGAACTATCCCTTTAAAGGCCCTTGCACACTGAGTCCGAAATTTGCATCCGAAATATTCGCACGTTAAAAAATAAATACAACCTCACGTTATGTCAATCACACTTGCACACTGCCTCCGAAAACTTTAGTCCGTCATAAAAAAATTCGGTTCAGGTTCGATTTTCTGCGTTTTTCGCATCCATTGCAAGCATTTTGAATGGTGTTTTGACATTTCAGAGCCATCAAATCACGAATACGAAAAAACACATGTGAAAATTTCGGACTCAGTGTGCAAGGACCTTAAGAACTGCATTTAGTTCTGCTGGTCCCTTTTACGTATTCAGACTTGCACGCATTTCTTTCTTGAGTACCTTAACTTGCCTTTGTCTTGTTCTGTCTTTACTGTTGTGCTTCTCTATAGTAGAAAACTGACTAGGAAAACCCCTGCAGGTAAACCACAAGCCATACTCAGGTCGACTCACCCAAAAACATTTCAGTGTTAAGCCATTGCACCAATGTTTCTGAACAACTTTTGTTGTGTTTCATACGAAAAGTAATCCATCAAAGCTTTTGGAAAAAATAAAGCTTTTGAAAAAAATTCAATGTTCCCCATGCACCAACACAGTGCCATTATCAAACTTCCTTCTCACCGTCGTACTTGGTGGTACATTTCATTTGTCTGGTGTACAGAGTTTCGTGTTGGAATTTGGTCTGTGAGGATGTTTTTTTATTTGTGTTTATTGAAGTTACTGACAATCATCTCCTGTAAAACAATGTCTTCCACAGATTCCTTCCTCCATGAGAAACCCAGATCCATCTCAGTGGATCTTCTCTTTGAAACGTCTGCCTTCAAAGAGCCCGATGAACATTCATTTTCTGCTGACCCCATTCCAGACTGTAACACTGAGCCCAAAGATACAAACGAAACTCCTTACCTGGTCATTGTGGGCAGTAGGGAAAGTCTGAGTGATTCTCACCAAGAACATTCAAGAAGTGGTCTCAACCAGACTGAAGCAGATCAATTATGTTCTTCCAAAGGGCCAACAGACCATTGGTCAAGTCCTTCAGATCGGCGTTATAATGGTGGCTTACAGAGTAAAGGAAGTCAAAGAGAATTTAGCAAGTTGGAAGCTCCTAAAAAGAACATTTTAACACCGAAAGCAGCCACGTATTCCACAACCTCCTCTTCTTCCTCTTCTTCAGGTACTGTCACCAAATCGCACCCTCCTAGAATGGATCTGCAAGACTTGAAGAGTCAAGTGTCCCTTCAGGACAGCGCTCTCTCTCGCCTTATTGACGCTGTCTCGCTAGATAACGAGTATGACACCTGTGGCTCAATCTCTGCTCTGATTGGCCAATTTGAGCTCACTTCTGAGCAGAGCACATTACTTCAATCCAACTCACAACCTCTGAAATATTCTCTTCCCCCGTCTGACCTCCCTCATCTCAACAATAAGTTTTCCAGCACTCCCCTTAAAGAAGTCATTCAGAAATCTGCGTGCACAACCTCAGAGCTAACCGTGAGACCTTCCAGTCCTGAAACAACCGAACCTGAAGTCTTTACCATCTTGGATGAGGAGGTGCTTTCTCCTGTATCTAAAAACATCTTATTTGACTCTCCTGCGGTCAGCAAGGGATCCTCACCCATCAGGATGCCTCTAGAATGGTCCGCACGTGGAAATCTAAAGCAAAGCTATAGCCAATCCACTGGTTCCTTCAGGAACTTTGAAGGTTATAGAGAAACCTCATTTAACAGCACAGCTTCAGACCGTTTCTTGCTGTGCCAGGACTCAGTAAGCAGCAGTCTGATGGAGGTGGAGATCAATGTGGACGAGGATCCCTTAGACAACACACTGACCCCTTCGACTCGAGATTTCACTAGTGTTCAAGGCTCAAACCAGACCTCCCCATATCACGAACCAACACATCTATACAAACCCTCATACCTTCCCTCTCCTGTTCACTCATACTCCACAAACACATCATCCTTTCAAAGATACCAATCTCCACACCAAAATCTGTTCTCTAACACCTACCTTACTGGCAAATCCCTGCCAAGGAAGTTTACCTGTTATAATGACACCGGGAGATTTCCACTTGGAAGTCACAGAACAGATCAGGCGAGGACTCAGGAGACGAGAGACCAAAACAGCTTGGTCAGCAGGGCAGAGGATTTACACACAAGCTCTTCATCCTCAGAATGTCTTGCGAAGACTCAAGGCTGCCGAGAGAGGGACTTATACACACCCGTTTCAGACTACGACATGATTTCAGTTGAACTGCAAGAGCCAACTCCACACAGCCAAGCCTTTCCCGTACCTCCTCAGATCCACAACGGACTCTCCCCAGCTACTTCTTCCAAGTCCAAGAGCCTGGGAGACCTGACCTCCGAGGACATTTCATGCAACTTCCAGAGCAAGTACAAGTCAATCAGCCGAAGTTTCGTCACTCCTGCAATGCGAGACCAAAGACGGATGTGTGGGATGTCCGGTCGTCCTAAGTCCACTGATCCCTTAACTGAGCAGCTTCGCAAGCTTGTGACGTTAGAACATGAAGATTATACGCGTCCCCTCCCTTCTTGTTCTCAACCCGCCCCGAAACCTCTTTCAGTGGTTCCTCAGAGCTCTGTCGATGATCATGAAGACCCTCCTCCATTTCTGTCAAGGCGACTGTCATCCCGCAGTCAAAGTCGTGTACGTCATATAGCCAGTCGTGCACGTGAGAGACAGCAGGAGGCCTCCAAACACCAGAGTGCCATGGAAGTAGTACTCCGCAATAAGCCAGTCTCCTCCCAATATCCTCCTCCAAATAGGCACTCTACAGGCTCTTATATCGCTGGTTACCTGGATCAACTGGGTCCTGAGACCCGAGGCTTGCCCGAAGGATCCTGCACCTCGCTACGCTACGGATACGGATACGGAGATCGCTACTATAACGACGATTCTGTACTCCCTCCTGACTTCTCCAACCCTTCAGAACCTGAGGTCTTCTTCCTGCTTAGGCTTTGACCTTGCATCTCACCTACTGTTTTTGACTGTGCATGTATTTCATGTAGCAGGACACTTCCAGAACTGTGTACATATACCATATAACACTGTCTCTTAAATGTGCTGTATCAAACTGATTATTTTATATACATGTGATCCCTGTCATGCTTGAAAAAAATATGTTGTTCAAAATGTGTGTTGTCTCAAGGTGAAAAAAAAATACCTGTAATGGAAATTTCTTGGAGACATTTTTGTTGTTGTCGGCTTTTTTAAAATACGTAGTACGACAAAGTCATGAAGGGGCTTCTCTTTTTATTCAGTCTTCCTGCATATTATGTTATTTGTATGTCTGTGTAGTCTGTACATACTATGTTGGTAAATCCTCAGTCAAAGCACTACTTAAATTTTAATTATTGTGATGTTTTTCTTTTGCATGTGAAGCGTGAACATTTTCAGCATGACTATGCACAGACCTGTAGATGCTGTGCTCTGATTTTGCACAGAATGATTCTGTTGTATTGAATGCAATACAGCACATTTACCTGCTTGCTCTGACTTGCTTGCTTACTATTAGTCATGAATTTAAAGAAGTTTGAAACTCTTCTTCATATTCTATGGTTAAAGTTTTATTTTTATAATTGATTTGATACAGAGCAAAAAAAAAATTTGTTAGACTTAATATTTAGTTTTCTTTTTAAAGAGACAAAACTTTTCTCTTTTTTTTCAATTAATCTGTGCTTAAATGCATCTAGTCTGTTGTTCTTTTTATTGTTGCTCATCCGAGATGAGTGTAAGCATTTTCCTACCAATGCAATAAAATTATGAAATGTTTGCTATGAGGTCAAATTTTTTTGTGTGTGTGTGGTCTCTCTTATCTGCCCCTCTAATATCTGTATTTTTTTCTTTTTTTTATCTCTCCTCATCACTCCTCATCTTTGGTTACTACATGTTTTGGCATTATCACACTCACAAAAAAGTGAGTTTGACTGGCCATTATGGGATGAATATAGTATCAAAATGATTAGCACGTGCAAGCACTATAATCCATGAACTTGGTAAATGTTGCAGATATATTTTACTATCTACAACCAAATGCCTTTCAACTTGCATGTGCAAAATTCAAAATTGTGAAGCAATTTGTACAAATAGAGACATTTTTGTGAATATAAATGTTTTCTTTTAGTGTATCATAATTTGGCATGCAACAAAGAAGATGTGTGTTTGTGGATCAGGACACGCGTGCATTCATTGACGTCTTTTCTGAGTCAATCTCATTTGATTCATTTGGATTTTGAGGCTTTCTTTTCGCGGTTTTTAAGCATTTCACAAACCACACAAACAAGTACAAATTAATAGGCCTTGTGCTAATTATTGATGTGTGCACAACTACCCATTTATTTGACAAATTCACAAATGTGTCACTACATTTAAACTAATACAACAGCCTACAACTTGTGCGTGCAAAATCCAGAAATGCATGAATGTGCAGCATTTTGTACAAATAGAGAAATAGTTGTTAATACAAAACCTCGATTTTGTATTAATGTAGGTCAGAATATGTGCATGCAACAAGTAAGATGTGCATTTGTGGATTGACTCGTTTCTGAGTCGATCTTATTTGTTTCATTTGGATATTGAGACTTTCATTTCGCCTGTTTAGCCTTGCACGATCCACACACACACACACACACACATAGGCTAGATGGTAGTAGCTGCTAAAACAGACAACGGCACCGTAATCAAGCGTTCTTTTCTCATATAATACGCTTAATGTGGCTTAAGAAAGTGATATTGAAGCACCAAATTTAGTACACAATATAGGCCTACCTTATTAATAAAGCATACTTTGTAGAGGCAAACAGATTATGAACAACACCCATAATGTGTGTGTGCGCGCGCTTGTTAAATGGCTGTCATTGAAGTGTAGCCTACTTAAATTTGTCCACGAAAATGTCTTACGATTTCAGGATATATTGCAACAAATCAAACAGTCAAATGAAAACCATCCAGTGAATGAACGAAGTTTTAAAACAGTGTAATTTGCCGATCACTGCTCGACTGTCACGCGCCGGTTCGCGATCGCGTTATTCTAAAATTCAAACAGAAACAAATAACAAATACAACAAACAAAAACAAATAACAAATACGTGTAATCGTGTCTGCAGTCTGTTTTTATCAGGCAGTTTCTCAGTTGCAGTCGCGATGAAGAGTGAAAATAGCTCAAGTGGTCGGGGAAAAACCAGCTGGACGAAACTTAAAGATCTCGTAAAAGGAAGACAACGATCAGTGACAGTCTGTGTTGAACGGAACGATGAAGATAAAATTAAGATAAATGAAGATAATGAAGATAAAAACGAAGCTGAAGGCGAAACCCACCGCTGGGTCTTGAACCCACAGAGTCACTTCAGGTAACTTACGTTAACGTTAACACAGACTCACTAGCCTGGAAACTAACGCTCACCATATTTCATATTAACCAAGCTAACGTAATTAGCTTAATTTCTAATTATTCAGCATCAGCATATGGTAATTAGAAGTGTGATCGTTGTAACGTAAACATATATAGGCTATGTTAGGACGTCTTATTTTATCTCTAGGAAGGTTATTAAGAGTGAACATGAATGACAGACGAGAACTGATTACACTGGACAAATATTTTTTTGTAATATCATAATAAAATCAAACACAATTTAAATACATATTTCACATTCACATTTTTAATACACGCAATTAAATGTAAATAAATACAAGTAATATAAAATGTAACGATAAAATTAAAAATGTTACACTTGCAATTGAAATTAATACGTAACGTGTGCTACGAATGATACTTTGTGTTATGTGCCATGTTTTTTGCATGGTAATTCAAGGTATAAAGTCTTCTATGGCATTATCACTATTTATTTAAATAAATACATATGTTGTCATGTAATGTCTTCTTATGTCTGTCAATGTGCCATTAATGCCATCACAGTGACAGTGATCTAAAAAGAAATGTTAAAATTAGCCTTTTTCTGTCTTTTAGGAACTTCTATCTTGTGTATATGGTGGTCTTAACATTTGTGAACCTCATAACGATTCCTCTGGACATGGCATTTTCTGATGATATGCATGGAAGTGCCCACAAATACTGGGTGGCTTACAATTTATTCTCAGACCTCATGTTTTGTGTTGATGTTGGCTTTAATTTTCGAATGGGCATTTTCAGTGAAGGCGGTCAGGTATGAACATGCCTCATTGTCTTGTATGTCTATAGTGTAATATTAATTATTTATTATGGCTTTACATTTCTAAAATACGTTTATAAAATTCATTCCTGTTTCTGTCTAGGTCATCCTTGATCCGAAATTAATTCGAAAGGATTATTTCAGGTCTTGGTTTGTTCCTGATGTGGTGGCTGCATTTCCGGTCGACGTTATCATTGTCATTGTGGTAATTGTATTCATCAGTTAATATCACTCACACTGATCAAATTGTAGAGATGCTTCTTACAGTACAACCAATGAATTCACCACAGGAGCATTTTGACCACGCTGACACCACTTCACTGGTGGTTTCGAAGTTGGTGCGGATACTCATGTTTGTGAGGATTCTCAGCATGATCCGTTTACTCCGTGTGCCAAAGCTTCTGAGATACTGGTTTGAACTGGAAAGTGTAAGTAAAACTCACCGTCATGTTTATGCAAGACATTTTCAATGGTAATATGTTCACACTGTACAGTAGAGGAGAACTACTATGGAAGTCAATGGGTGCCGTCAACTGTCTGGTTACCAACATTCTACAAAATAGAAAGAACACAATGTTCTACAAAACATTCTACTTTTGTGCTCTAAAAAATAATATAGCAACTCAAGAACCCCAAACAGCCTAAAATAGTATTTAATAATACGATAGAAAAAAAAAATAAGATGAAAGGATTTTTAATATCATTTTTGTAGTATTTTCTCACATTTTTCCTCCTCTGTCATAACACGATAAACCAGCAAGCAACATTTTTGGTTGTATTTTGTACACCCTTACTGTTCTGTGGATACTTTATGTTTTATTATCTATCATTTTAGATGTCTGATGTACAGCTTGAAGGAGTCAAGAAGTCATTCAGGCTTGTCTTAGCTTTCCTGATGATGGTCCTCATTTGGCACTGGAACTCTTGCGTTCAATACTTCATCTCTGCGATGGAAGAGTTTCCCCAAGACTGCTGGGTTATGAAAGAGAAAATTGAGGTATGTCTCACTTTTTATTGCTTATTCAGGCATTTGTTTGACATGATGTGTTCAACATGTCTTTCTTTTCTTCTGTTACATTTTGCAGAATGCCTCGATCGGGGAAAAATACTCCTATGCTTCCTTCAGAGCTTTCTCTCAGATGTTCTGGAGATCAGCTGACACACCAACACGTACGCCGCACAACATTCTTTCCACATTCATTATTTTTTGAGAAATGATAATCAATCTGATAATCAGTCTTTGGTGCAGAAAAATGTCTCCTGAAATCACTTTAATAAGGACAGCATCACTTTTTACGATCAGGATTTGGGATTTTTTTTTAAAAACCTGTGATACAAAGTTAGTTGATCCATGATGTGCTGTTACTGTTAAGTGATCAGATATATGATTTCCATCTGCCAGATGAAAACAAAAAAGGCAATGGCTTAGCCTAGCATTGTGGCGTAAGGTTTTGCATGAGCAAACACCACTGAAGAACTGTAAAAGAAAAAGTTTACATTGAACTAAAGTGATTCCCTTTTGTTTGTTTTTTTAGGTGTGGATGAACGGTGGTTAGCGATCGTAAGTATGGTGATTGGAAATATAATGTGTTTTGCATTGATTTGTTGCGTGATCACATCATTTGGGAGCGTGTCTGCGACTGGCAATGCATACAAGGTAAAGGTGAACTTTAAGAGTTAAAATTAAAGCTGTTTGTATTTGTTAAGTTTGATTATTCAACAAATAAATACAAGACGGCTCTGATTATGCCATGATATATCAATATTTCAGATAAACCAGCTACAATCCTCCACATTGTTCAAAAATCTGCCCAGAGAGTTGCGCCAGCGCACCACCGCCGAGTACAAGTGGCACCGGGAGAAGGAGAACATCCTCGACGTCGTCTCAAAACAGCTCAGAAAGGTTTCTAACTGATTCATAAATATAAACTTCAGATAACACACAATACGTTGTTCTGCTGTTCAAACAATCATTTGGCTCAAACAGTATTTTTTTATAGAAATAATTTTTAATAGTGCTATGTTTTCTGTTTCAAAGGACATCATGGCAGAGAGATGCTCCAGTCTTTTGAACAAAGGCTTGTTTTTGTCGCACAACAAAGAATTCACCGACGCCATCTTGATGAAGTTGAACAATGAGTTCTTCAATGCTGGTGATATCATCATTTGCCAGAATGCTCAACCAGACAAAATGTTCTTCATCGACTGTGGACGCGTGCTGGTGAAGAACGAGGCTTTCCAGGTGGAGCTGTGTGATGGAGATCACTTTGGAGGTGATGTATGAGAAGTTGAGAAGTAGTCTTGTGTAGAGTAACGGTCTGGTCCACATTGCAGTGCTAGTCAAATTTAGCGCTTTTCAAATACACATTGTTTCAAAGCAGCTTTACAGAAAATCATGTTAATGTTTATAATATCTGAATTTCTGCATGCCTCAGATTAGAGCTGGTCGATAGTATAGTTTACATTTTGCAACAATACAAGCAATCAAGCAGTCTAGATCTGCTGTATACATTATGCTGATACTGTATGAATGCGAATAAAGTTGGACATGCTTAAATATCCAACCTTATATAAAGAGCTGGACAGAAATGTATAACATTTTGCAATGAAATAAAAAATCAGGCACCTGAGACTATTTAATTAGTTTCATCTGCCTGATTTTTATATATATGCATAATAGATATATATAATATACTATATATATGTTAAATAATATGCAATTTTTAAGAAATATTCAAGAACAAGAACATTTGGACTTCAAAACATGCACACTTAAAGCAGTTGTTTAAACTTTTGCTGTAAATGTAGTTTGTTTCATATGAAAAGGATCCTCTTGTCTGTCGCCACGTTGTCAGTGTCCTCTTTACTCCGCAGTGTTTTTCACTGAGAAAACAGACGTGTGGTGTGAGAGCGTGAGAACAGCGTCAATCGCATGAGTTTCACACTCAAAAATGCTCAATATTAGATTACAGAGCTTGCCAGATCAAGAACATGTTTTCCCAGTTTTGTGTGCAGTTTTGATCAGATGGTCAGTCTGATAATCTTTGCTGTGAAACTCCAGTGTGTTTTAAACAACCAGCCTCATACTCGCCGTTTTAAGAGGTTTTGTGTTTCTGCAGAGATCGGCCTCCTGTTTGGTGGAAGAGAGTCGGCCACAGTTTCTGCGCTGAGCACCTGCAGCCTTTTCACCCTGTCACTGCAAGCGTTTCAGGAGATCGAGGAAGAGTTCCCCCATGTGGTGAGCGAACTGAGGTGAGCAGCTCAACAGCATAAAAATGATCTAGTAAGTCTTGCATTATGAGTTGCTTTCATCAGGAGGGGACATGTTCGGTTCTCTTAGTTTTGTCGGGGCCATGACACATTAACTTAATAAGTTGTGGCCACGCATCCTTATTTCGTGTAGTAGTGGGAAGTTCGGATCATTTCACTGACTCGGATCATTGAATCCCGTTCATCAAAATGAACAAATCTTTTTTCCGAGTCATTTCGTTCATTTCAGCAGAATGTATTTAAAATGTTAAATGTTAGCCAAATTCCCCAAACACATCAAATGTTGATCGCATTTAGAATAAGAAAAAAATTGCAATGCAAGGAAAAGGCCAAATTATGAGAAACAGAAACTATGAATTAATTCATCTTGGTCTTCAGGCTATGCAGTCTGTTAGTTTACCTCTCCTCCCGAAGCCGTTCGTTCATCCCGTGACATCCTCATTGTAACGCTGCAGGGTTGAATCAAAGGAGGAAGCAGGATCCATGTGCAACAGCTTTAATTAAACAGACTCAGAACTTGACAGACAGACTTAGACTCGGGAACATGACAAAGTCAAGAACCCACAAACACTGACACAAGACACAGGGTTTAAATACAGAGGCAAACAAGCTAAACAAGATAACAAGGGGGCGTGGCTAATCAGAAACACCTGAGGAAACTAATCAACATAACGGGGAACTGCTAAACATGGGACAAGACAGGGGAACACAGACATGAATCATGACATAACCCCCAACGCCCATCAAAACAAAAAAACAATAGTTCAGGAGGGTGGTGGAGCGGAGGCGGACCCGGGGACGGGATGGAGGGCCAGGCCCATGGAGCAGGCAGTGCAGGCGACCAGGGCGGAGACGACCCTTCAGGCGGCCTGGGCGGAGCAGGCAGTGCAGGCGACCAGGGCAGAGACGAACCTTCAGGTGACCAGGGCAGAGACGAACCTTCAGGTGACCAGGGCGGAGACGACCCTTCAGGCGGCCAGGGCGGAGCAGGCAGTGCAGGCGACCAGGGCAGAGACGAACCTTCAGGTGACCAGGGCAGAGACGAACCTTCAGGTGACCAGGGCGGAGACGACCCTTCAGGCGGCCAGGGCGGAGCAGGCAGTGCAGGCGACCAGGGCAGAGACGAACCTTCAGGTGACCAGGGCGGAGACGACCCTTCAGGCGGCCAGGGCGGAGCAGGCAGTGCAGGCGACCAGGGCAGAGACGAACCTTCAGGTGACCAGGGCGGAGACGACCCTTCAGGCGGCCAGGGCGGAGCAGGCAGTGCAGGCGACCAGGGCAGAGACGAACCTTCAGGTGACCAGGGCAGAGACGACCCTTCAGGCGGCCAGGGCGGAGCAGGCAGTGCAGGCGACCAGGGCGGAGACGACCCTTCAGGTGGCCAGGGCAGAGACGACCCTTCAGGTGACCAGGGCAGAGACGACCCTTCAGGCGGCCAGGGCAGAGACGACCCTTCAGGCGGCCAGAGAGGAGACGACCCTTCAGGCGGCCAGGGCGGAGCAGGCAGTGCAGGCGACCAGGGCGGAGACGACCCTTCAGGCGGCCTGGGCGGAGACGACCCTTCAGGCGGCCAGGGCGGAGCAGGCAGTGCAGGCGACCAGGGCGGAGACGACCCTTCAGGCGGCCAGGGCGGAGCAGGCAGTGCAGGCGACCAGGGCAGAGACGAACCTTCAGGTGACCAGGGCAGAGACGACCCTTCAGGCGGCCAGGGAGGAGCAGACGGTTCAGGGGGACCTGGCGGTTCAGGGCTACAGGGCAGACCAGACAGTTCAGGAGGCCATGGCGGCGCGGCGTCCATGGTCCTATCAAGGGACCTCCTGCCCCCCCCAAGGAAATTCCTTGGGGGCGGCTATGGGGTTATGGGCAGGAACAGACACCGGGTCAGGAACAGGAACAGACAGTGTGGCAGCAGCCATCTCTGCTGAGGGTTCAGGTTCAGGCATGTCGGCGGCCATCTCTGCTGAGGGCTCAGGCGACGTGGCGGTGGCCATCTTGTCCAGAGACACTGGCTCGGGGGCGGCCATCTTGTCCGGAGACACTGGCTCGGGGGCGGCCATCTTGTCCGGAGACACTGGCTCGGGGGCGGCCATCTTGTCCGGAGACACTGACTCGGCAGACGTGACGTGAACAGTCTCTGGCTCGGCAGGACTGACGTGAACAGTCTCTGGATCGGCAGACGTGACGTGAACAGTCTCTGGCTCGGCAGACGTGACGTGAACAGTCTCTGGATCGGCAGACGTGACGTGAACAGTCTCTGGATCGGCAGACGTGACGTGAACAGTCTCTGGCTCGGCAGACGTGACGTGAACAGTCTCTGGATCGGCAGACGTGACGTGAACAGTCTCTGGCTCGGCAGGGCTGACGTGAAGAAGCTCCAGGAACAGGCTCAGACTCCGGAACAGACGCGATCTCAGGAACAGAAAGAAGCTCAGGAAGCGGGAAGGCGGCCATCCTGGGAATCAGAATTAGGCGTGGCCGCCTTCTTGGCTGGAGACTCTCCAAAGCTGCTGCTAGATCCATTTGTGGTGGGTTCTTCTGTAACGCTGCAGGGTTGAATCAAAGGAGGAAGCAGGATCCATGTGCAACAGCTTAGTGATGTTACGTATGACACTGAAGCTTCGATGCGCGTATCACATAAGCGACACAATTTGTAGTGAAGCCCCGTATCGAGGCGTGTATTGGTTTACTAGAGTCACGTGATCGATGACAAACGAAGCCTCACTTTCTGACCAGTCACGTGCGCGTTTCGCTTTGGGTGTCAGAAGGCTCGAACTTCAGATCGTATTTAACGAGTCATTGTTGCCTCTGTCTGGTTGATATTTACAATTATTGATATTGACATTTAATAACGACGATCCTATCAGACAATGTCCTTATTCATTGTGTGTGTGTGTGTGTATGTAGAGAGAGAGAGAGAGAGAAAGAGAGAGAGAGAGAGAGAGAGAGAGAGAGAGAGAGAGAGAGAGTAGGCCTACATTAAATCTTATTGAATCATAAGCTTATAAGCTATTATATTTTATTGTCACACTTTAATGGGAAAATGAATTTATTTAATGAACAAATCAAACACAAACATGTAAGGCTTTTATTTATACACATAACATTGAAACTATGGAGTGTGTTGTGGTTGCTTCATCTGCCAGAGCTTCTAACACAGGCTTCTGGCTGCTTTATTTTAAATAAGCACCAGATGGCGCTGTTCTCGACACTCTCGAAGCTTTGAATCTTTTCCCGGAACAGTCAGGAGAAAGCCTCAGTGATTCATGAGGCTTCATTTCCCCATCCCTACAACAGCTTTAATTAAACAGACTCAGAACTTGACAGACAGACTTAGACTCGGGAACATGACAAAGTCAAGAACCCACAAACACTGACACAAGACACAGGGTTTAAATACAGAGGCAAACAAGCTAAACAAGATAACAAGGGGGCGTGGCTAATCAGAAACACCTGAGGAAACTAATCAACATAACGGGGAACTGCTAAACATGGGACAAGACAGGGGAACACAGACATGAATCATGACACTCATAAACTGAGCTTTGCAGTTGGTAGTACTGGATACAGAATTGATAAGTTCATGTTTCGAGTCTATTGACTTTGGGTTCGAGTCATTCGTTCATCACGTGACAGAAGAACGAAAGACTCGAGAGGTGAACTAATCATTTCTCTTTCCGGCACCGACAGCAAAGCCTCGATGGGACTGACGGGAAGAACGAAAGACTCGGACCCGAACCCGAAGACTCGAGAGATGAACTAATCATTTCTGTTTCCAGCACAGAACCTATTGGATGTTGCGCATGCGCGGTCAACACAAAATGAACAAATCACTCTCTGAGACGAGTCATATTACACCATGTCCTCCTAACTACACGCGAGGCCGATAAAAGGTTCTTTTCCATGTTAATCAGAGTGTTTGTCCTAACCAGCCGCGACGGCGACACGTGACGATCCTATTTTAGAAACGGTTTCTATTTTTCTGCGACTTCGCGCTGGAACAACAAACACAAAGTGTGGCGATGATAATCTCAGGTGCTGTTTATGTGCTTTATTTAATGTTAAAAGCGTGTAATGTGACTTTGAATATCATTTTGTGCTCCAGTTTTGTGGCTGTAAAAGAAACAATGGATAATTCACCTCAGATCTTGAAATTAAACAAATGGAAACAAGAACGTTCAAACTGTGAACAAACAAGTGTATTCTTTGTTACGGCCTAAGCCTTATGAGTGTTGTATTTGTATTTTGTGTGTTTCTGTTTCTGTGCTCTGATTGGTTTCTTTCTCTTCTGTGTGTTAGGCTCCGCCTCTGCGCACCCGTGTCCCGCTGCTCTATTGGCTCCTGTTGAGGATAGAAGAGTGAAACAGAACGAGGAACGCATCGGTGAATCCCGGCTTCATTAGCCTTGTAATAAATGTTTAAATTGCACTTTGCCTCGCGTGTCCTTTTATGTTGCTTACCCCTTTTCCAACGAGCATTTTAAAAACAGGGGCTCGTAACATCTTTGACAAAGATTGTTTAGTAACTCAGTAGCCTATGTATTTTTAATAATGTTTAAATGGTGTAATATTTGTGAATTTGATTATGTAGCGACTTATCCATGTTCTTGCGAGTGCCGTCAAGATTTCTCTCTGGTGCCGTGAACCTAATTCTATTCTCAGGATATTTTTATACCCTACAGTTTATAATCGTTTAAATATCGATTGCAAAGGATGGAAATCGACCCAAACAATCTGTAAAATAGTTTAATTTATGTGCCTTATCCATCACATTCTGTGGCTGTTATTGGTTCATCATTACCATCATCAGTAGCGTGTAGATTATCAGCGTGTAGAGAGTCAGCTCACAAGTAATGCATTTCATAAGGGTGCATATGACAACATCATAATAATAAATAAAAAATTTATTTATTATTATGATGTTGTCATATGTAGTGCCTGTAACACTGTCTCATTGCTAAACACTGTCTTTTGTGCCAAATACTGAAACTCTATTTGAGAAAATAAATATATTTAATATATTTATTTTCTCAAATGAGTTTCAGTATTTGGCACAAAAGACAGTGTTTGGCAATGAGACTGTGTTACAGGCACTACAGTAAAATAAAGCACTTTGGAAATTATTCTGTAAACTAAACCAAAATGTTCACAGAATATTAAAAACAAATTCACTTAGAATTCTTTTGTTTTACTTTTGTGAAATTGAGGGACTGAAGAGATGAGATTAGCAGGATCTACTAGCACTTTGCAACCCCTTTTTGAGAAATAAAGTATGAACTTTAACCATAATTTACAGTATAGATGTGGATATCTGATCTAAACAACATTCCAAATCAAATCCCATGATTAAATTAAGTGGCAGTAAATCTACACTAACCAGTCCAGAAATAATAATAATAATAATAATAATAAAACCAACAGCTGGTGAATGTCTAAACAAATATACAACATAAATCAACCACTAATCTAAATATGAATACGATAATATCTAAATACTTATTCTGTTTGTCTGACACATCTACAAGACTCGAGATAACACAGTAACACATTTAAAAGTGTTCTACAAATTTGAAGGACGTGCGATTCATCATCCGTCCACTAGAGGAGGACAACCAGCACAAGTTATTAGAGGAATCACCAATAAATGACAATTCTGTCACAATTAATTCACCCTCATCGTTTCAAGTTCATATCATGTTTTTCTTATTTCTCTTGTTGTTGTTTTTAAGTTAAATGGGTTTCAAATGACGGGGTGAGATAATAATGACAATAATTGTGTAAAGTATCATTTTTAAATGTATTTTTTTATAATTTTGTGAGGTGAGGTTTGTACAATACAACACGCTGTATTGTATTAGTTTAAATGTAGTGACACACATTTGTGAATTTGTCAAATAAATGGCTAGTTGTGCACACATTAATAATTAGCACCAGGCCTATTAATTTGTTTGTATGGTTTGTGAAATGCTTAAAAACCGCGAAAGGAAAGCCTCAAAGTCCAAATGAATCAAATGAGATTGACTCAGAAAAGACGTCAGTGAATGCACGCGTGTCCTGATCCACAAACACACATCTTCTTTGTTGCATGCGCAAATTATGACACTAATACAAAAGAAAACATTTGTATTCACAAAAATGTCTCTATTTGTACAAATTGCTACACATTCATTCAGTTTTGAAATTTGGCACACGCAAGTTGAAAGGCATTTGGTTGTAGATAGTAAAACATCTGCAATATTTATCAAGTTCATGGATTATAGTGCTTGCACGTGTTAATCATTTTGATACTATATATATTCATCCCATAGGGCATAGGCCATGACACATATTTACCTCCTAGAGGAAAACGCACATTTCTTTTAGCAGACACAAAAACAGTGATTACACTTCAGAATAATGGTCTGTCAAATTAATAACTGGAAGTAATGCAGGGAAACGACGAGCAGTATTACATTAACACTTTAAATAAAACTATTAACTAAAATGGAAACAAGATTGACTAATCTGTAAGAAATATCACATTTAGGACTGTGATAGTTCTTTATTAGGTAATCAATAGGCTAATTACTGAATGAGATTAAGAACATAATAATGACGAATTATAAAGAATTACTCATTATCAATCACAACATTAACGTTATTTTACTCTAAATGTGGTCATAAAATCACTAATTACTCAAGTGTTACCTAGTTAATCTTCAAGAACTAGGCTTCTGGAACATTATTTCAAAGTGGGGAAAAAAACCATTTTGTTTACTTTTTTTTTGGTATAAAGAAATTGTGGTACTTTTACTTTCACTCTGGTTGAATAAAAATAAAGCATTCAACTTCGCTGCATTTATTTTTTAACTAAAGTACAAAAAGACATATCCGAGAGGAAGATGTATGGGAGTTGTAGTTTTACTCGGAACTATCCCCTCAGAAGTGTCTTATCATTCTTGAACTCTAAAAACTACATTTCCCATGAACCCCTCTCGGCACAGGGCTAAAACTTTTTTTATTTTATTTTTACAGTCTGGGCTAAACGAATCCTGTGAGTGATTTTTTAAGTGTCTCTCTTTGCGTTGTTGCTGATTAGTTTAATCTGTTTATCTGCAGCCGATTCCAGCATTCCGAGCAAATCAAGTTGATTGAAGAATGAAATGTTTACAACTTTTTATTTATGCTCCCGCGCCGCTCACGTGACCGGTCATTGCCATAGAGACGAAACTACAACACATGAGTGAAACTACGTCCACTCTCGCTGTGTGTAAAACTGGTAAGCTTATATTTACACTTCAAAATACTTTCTTTTTTTCTTTTTTATTAAATTGATCTTTTTCATTGTAGTGTAATATTGGAATTGCGCTAGAAAGAATAATGCATAAAATATTATAAATATTAAATTAAAAAAAGCTAGATACATGGGCATGTTCAAATAATAAACAGTACAATTTATTTTAAAATACATTACAACAAAATAAAATAAAAAATGGAGAGACCATTTCCTGGAAGTTTAGAGGGTTAACGTTAAATGATCTGTATTTATAAATTCTGGTTAATATTACCAC
This sequence comes from Abramis brama, assembly GCF_963993115.1. Classification (NCBI taxonomy): domain Eukaryota; kingdom Metazoa; phylum Chordata; class Actinopteri; order Cypriniformes; family Leuciscidae; genus Abramis; species Abramis brama. The sequence continues at coordinate 41,041,985 of NC_139971.1, forward strand.
TGATAATTGCATTTAATATCTTCTTAAAATCATATTTTAATAACAGCAAAACTAAGGAAAATAAATTGAGTTAAGCTAAAAGGATTAACTGGCTATCTTACTAATGATTCACTTTCCTCTGCTTTCCTGCAGTCAGTCATGTCAAATCCCGAGCATCAGTTTCCATGTGCTAATCCTGGAAATCCAGTCTTCTCCTGCATGGTCAAACCAGGATCTCACTCATCAGCTGAAGATCCAGCAATGGCCAGATCTCAGAACCTGATGTTTAAAACTACATCCAGCGACTACGGGGCTCGATCAGTGACGTTTGAATCCACGCCCTGTTCCTATCACCCCATATCCCAGACCTTCTCACAGCACCTCGGGTTGTGCGGGATGTACCAGGACAATTCCTTCAACACCTGCTTGGACCACAGCCATGTGTATATCCCAAATTACAAAACTCAATTTAAGGGACAGTGACCAAACACATTTGCATCTCTTATTTGAGTTGTTTTGTTTTTGTAATTGACCCTTTTAACCATGATGTTGATGGATATGGCTGCAATAAACAAAAAGTGTACGAACAAAACATTTATAATATACATACTATAAAACTCTGTAATACTTGGGTCTTCTATAGGTTCATCTTGGATAAGTATTGTTATTGTTAGAATTTCTAATTTGACCGTCTTAGCCTGCAAGTATATATAATACAAGAGGTCTCTCTTTGTTCTGTAGGACTGTACTGGCAACATCTGTTCTTCATTATGTGGACCGAAGTGTTCGAGTGGAGGAAGTGTTTTCTATTCACTATTCTAAAGCAGTATAAAAATGTATATGTGGTGATCTAAGCCAGGAAACTGACCATATATGGACTTGTTATACAATGTATTGTTCTATCTGATGTAATGTATATTCTTATTGGTTAATCCGGGGGAACTCCCCTCATATTCTTGCTATATCTTCTGATAAAGGATTAATAAAGCTGAGCTATTTTGGTCTAAAGTCTTTGTATTCAAACTTTGTAGTTTGTAGTCTTTGTTCATTCAAACTGCTAATGGCTGGACTGAAATAAGGCACATGATTCTAATTCTAACAGGATAAATATGTTTGCATCTCCTTTTCTGTCTATCTAATCATTTATTGTACACCCTGTTTAGTCACACGCTCATGAGAAATGTGCTAGTTATTATCCATAAGGAAGGAGCAATAATCACGAATGGAGTTGTTTGTCTCTCTATGTGCGTGTGTGTGTGTGTGTTTTCAGACATCCAATTTTATCTAACAGAGAGTTTCTGCATGAATGATCCACGACTGCTACAACATTTCTCTCCGAAACTTTGGGATATTAAATTAAATTGAATGTGGAGGATTTTAATTGTGACAAGAAGATGTACAGGACACGTGTCCTTTTACTTAAAATCAGTACATACTTTTAGTGCATAAGTAGGCGGTCTTTGAGCTGTATTCCTCAAACACACTTCCGGGTTGGCCGAGCTGGCTGGTTCGCGTTTTGCACGAACGTCAACACAAACTCTTCACGGTGTGTCGTCGAGTTTCTGTCCTTTTCAGACCAATATCAACTGTCTGAAAGTGTACATCCAGTGCAGCCGCTCAGTATATACACAGGACATCGCTAAACAGTAAGTTTTTATTAATCTGCTTGATAATTTATTATTGAAGCATAACTAGTTTCAGTTGCATTCCGTTATCATGATGCATTCACGATGATTTGATTAAAGCATTAAAATACCTCCTCAGACTTGCGGTTGGAAATTAAGATTTCTTTTGGATATAAATCCAGTGCTCTGTCATAGACTTGCAAATAATATCCCATGCATTATTTTGGATATTATAGGATTTCCTTCTCTTATAGGAAATAACTCATTCATGCCTTAAGGGCTTCCGTAAGTAAACAGATTAAACCGGAAATGCGTGATTGGAGATGCAAACATTATATTAACAGTCCGTTTACCCTTTCCTGATTCCGTAACTTCACTATTCTGATTTGGGAAATCTTTCACAGTACAGTTTTTGTTAGCTAACCCTTTCCCGTGTCCTATGCTACTAACTAACTATGCTTCTAACAATACTACACTAACAACTATGCTAATTAACAACCTAGGCTACACGAAATAATCTAAATAACTATATAAATGAATATAAATATAAACTTCCAATAGGAAAATTCACCGTTCATCCTGAGGAGGGCAGCACTCAGACGTTTTACACCATATTGTAGAATTAAAACACTTTTTTTTACCCAAATGTCGAATCAATGAACAGCACTAATAAAGCCCCAGTCTTACAGATCATTCACTTAAAAAGAAAGTTGTTTTAGGGTTTAGTTACCCTTTAAATTCACTATTCTGATTTGTGAAAGGTTTCACAGCACAGTTTTGTCAGTTAACTGTTTCCTGTTTCCTTAACTTCCCTATTCTCAACCCTTGCTCAAGTCCTTAGCCTAATTCTACTATTGTGATTTGTGAAAGGTTTCACAGTAGTTTTTTGTCAGTTAATCCTCTCATGTGTCCTTAACTATTCTGATTTGTGAAAAGTTTCACTGTACAATTTTGGTCAGATTATACATCTGTTGTAACTATAATAATAATAATATATGCATTTTCTTAAAAATGAATCTGCAATAAAACAAATTTCTTGTAGAATTGCTCACCATGGTTCATAAAGAAGAGCAAGAAGAACAGAAAGAGAAGAAAAGGAGGAAGACACTGAAAAAGAAATCAGCACGCAAGCCTCATTATTGCTCAAAGTGTGGGATGACCTTCAGCGTGAAAACACGGTTCACGCGACACATGCGCATTCACACCGGAGACAAGCCCTACCAGTGCCAGCACTGCGACATGTGCTTCAGATCGCAGGAGAATCTGTCCGAACACGCGCGCAAACACACCGACGACAGACCGCATCACTGCTCTCAATGCGGCAAGGGCTTCGTACGACCAGGAAGACTTGAGATCCACTTGAGGATCCACACGGGAGAAAAGCCACATCACTGCGCTCAGTGTGAGAAGAGCTTCAAGAGCGCAGAGGAGCTGCAGAGCCACACACGCACACACACGGCAGAAAGATGTCACCACTGCTCTCAGTGCGAGAGGAGCTTCAGGAGAAGCGGTCAGCTGATCAGACACATGCGGATACACACCGGAGAGAAACCCCACAGGTGCACGCAGTGTGAGAAGCGCTACTCGCGCGCAGAACACCTCAGGGACCATCAGATCAGAGCTCACCAAAACAACACACAGATCCACTGAGAGACACCACACACACGTGAGCCACTCGCCTTTCACACAGCAGAACTGTGCACTGCCTAAAACTGTCCTGTGAAACCTTTCACAAATCACAATAGTAAAGTTCGGCACTCACGGAAGGGTTAAATGTTCTTAAAACATGGGGATGCAAACTGTTTACTAGCACACTTGTGTTTATTTCCTGTTTTTCAACAGATGTCAGATTGGCAAAGCTTAAATGAGAACGTGGATGAGGAGTGGTGGGAGACGGCATACAAGTTGTTTCTTGAAAGCGATCCGAAAGCGATGATTTTGAATCATTCTGAATTATATATGAACAGAGATAAATGGAATGATTATAGTTTCCGCTACGACACACTTGTTCCTCCCACTGGGATGTTCCGTGATGTTTCTAAAAGGGCAATTTTGGTGGTGATTTCAAGAGCAAGGAGAATGAATTGGCATGATTGGAAGAATCTAGACAAGCCATATGCTAAACCTGATGTACAGGATCTGGACGAAATTGACAAGAAACTTATAAACTGTGTTATTGACCTGATCTATAAAGAGGACGGCAGCCCAAGACCTTTTTATAGATACTGTTGAACACTATTGATTGATAGTGTGAGTCAACTAAGCGGCCGTGTTAGTTAAATTAATTACTAATGATCTTTGTAACAGAAGTGAATCAATCAAAATGTACTTTATCTGGACAATAACTTTATTCTAGAGCTGCTGTAAAGCCAAAACCATCTCTTTTACTTCAATTTCCTATTATCACTATTGTAATGATATTCGGTAACATGTAATATATCCATGTAGACATAAGGTGGCGCTGGAGGATAATTTACTGTGTCAACTTAAAGAGAGGAACTGGGACTTTTATGTTATCATGGTGACAGGATGTTTTAAGAGGAATAAAATAAATGACTAGCACAAGCTAGCGGTTCATCACAACAATGTGTCATCATTGAAAAATGGACTGAACATTATATGGTACCAGGAGTGGTTATTGAAGTTAAAGCTACTTTGAAACAATCTATATTGTTAAAAGCGCTATATAAATAAAGGTGACTTGACTAAATGCAAGTTGCATCACTATAATAGTATGTATGGTTATTCTGTTGCATCTTCTAATAGAAAATAATTTGAAAACCTTTATGATGTAGAGACTGAATATATGAGACCGTATGATGGCTTTCATGTTTTGTTTAAGGAAATGTTTCTTCTTTTACTTTAATTTTTCTTCATATTATATATCCATCAGTTAATCATTTACTTTTCATTTGCATCCATAGACTATTAACTCAAGATTAATGTCTTGTTTTGTTTTGTTATATACAGCAGATTATGTCCAGTATTGTGCATATTTTATGAATATGGTTGCAATAAACAAGTTATTGGGAAGACAAAATACTGTCAAAGTTAAGAGTATGAATAAAACCATTTCTTTGGCTAACCAGTCTTTCTGTGTGGTTTCATATTAAAAACATAACATGTTTATGTACATTTCTGCATTGATTAGAACAGCACCCATAATCCTTAAATAATCGTAAATCATTAAGAAGGGTAAAATCAAAAAGTGAAAAGACTACATGGAAGAAACTTAAACTATTAGAAGACCCAGTTGTATAATTTTTCTTTCTTTCTTTCTTTTTGTAATTTTTGTTTCATTTCTACAGAGTTGTGCTCTGTTCTTTAGGGATTTAATGTGATTTTGCAGTGCCTTATTGTAATTGTGTTTTTGCATTAATAACTAAAAAACAACAACTGTGAAGCCAGGATTGGAAACGGTGTTGAGATGAATTGTGGGACCTCTTTACAAACAGTAGAAAATCTTTCATTCTTTCATAACATAGAAATATACACATGATGTTGTATTTGAGACTATTGTATTTAAGTTGTTATAAAAACGCTTTATATTTTTTTCCACAGATACACATAACATTTTCATGTGTCCTCATGAATTGATCACAGCTGCACCCATAATCCTAGTCGGCATGCTGTGGATTTTTAGGAGTTGGATGGTGACGTGTTGCCCTGTATGATCTCACGAATCTTGTCTGTATCAGTTCGCAGGGCTTCATTTCGTGGGTCGATTTCTAGAGCAGCTTGATAATCCAGAAGACCTAAAAAACATCAGATTGATTTAATAGTGAAATACTTAATAGATGTTACACTTCACTCAAGACTTTGTAACAGCGCAGCTGTGTTGTACCAGAGAATGTCTAATAAGGTGAGAACTTCCACTCTCAGTAAACTTCCAGCTTCTGAACTGGTTGCAGTTCCACTCTGGCTCCACATGAGGGCGCTCACAGGACGAGTGCAGAATGAATGGAGGTCTATGGCGCTATACACATCAAAATCCACTTTTCTCAGGATATAATTTTTTGTCTAGTAATTTGAATATTGTATTCGAAAGGAGATGCAAAGAAATTACACATTGCTGGGTGTTAGATTTTTTAGAGTCACTTATTTGCTTTAAAAAGTCTTTTAAAGTGTCAATGACGTCATACACATCGTGCAACCAGAGATACTGCTTCACGGCAATCCTTCAGTCACTCTGGTGCTTTCGCGCTCTGCACTTTCTTTTCTCTCAAGGCATCAACAACACAGCTGACACAGGTAAACACACAGCACAGCTGACACAGGGAAATACACGTGCTAGAAGAGTTTTTGTTTTGTTTGTTTCTGGTCCCGCTTCGGATGCCACGATGCCATCAAGCGGTATCTCTGGTCGTAATCAGTCCTTCACTGACCAATCAGCGTTCATTAACAGAATGCTAGCGTGTTATGGGCAACAACAACTCAACCTGTAAGAAATCGAAAGGACATAAGTACTCGTTCATTCAACTTTCGACCTATAACCCATGTTGAACTTGCAAAACCTACAATTAAATCTGAGATTTCTCAACGGCAAGAGCCGTCTAGCTCCATAGACTCCCATTCATTCTGCACTCATGGGCGATCGCCCCCAGTGGAACTCTGGTGGAACTACAACCAAAATTCGGTTCAATAGGACTTAAAGGAACACTCCACCGTTTTTTGAAATAGGGCTTATTCACCTTCTTTCCTACATTTAGATAGGTGGGCAAATGCATTTTTGTCTCAGTGCATGCATTGTTTTAGTTTGACAGGGTTGGCGCTAGCTTAGCTTAGCATAATGAATGGAATCCTTTGTTGCCAGCTAGCATGTCCTGAGTAAAAGTGATATAAAAAATAAAAAAACCCCACCTAATTACTTCTTGTGGCCTGCGTATTCATAACAAGTATAAATAGCGATGCAGATTAACACTAGGCGATTTCCTAGACAGATATTGACTTGGGACTATATTAAGGGGAAGCACAGGCGAAGCACTGCTACTTGGGCGCAGAGATATCACGCCCAAGTAGCAGTGCTTCGCCTGTGCTTCCCCCTAATATAGTCCTTAATATACAAGTCAATATCTGTCTAGGAAATCGCCTAGTGTTAATCTGCATCGCTATTTATACTTGTTGTGAATACGCAGGCCACAAGAAGTAATTAGGTGGGGTTTTTTTATTTTTTATATCACTTTTACTCAGGACATGCTAGCTGGCAACAAAGGATTCCATTCATTATGCTAAGCTAAGCTAGCGCCGACCCTGTCAAACTAAAACAATGCATGCACTGAGACAAAAATGCATTTGCCCACCTATCTAAATGTAGGAAAGAAGGTGAATAAGCCCTATTTCAAAAAACGGTGGAGTGTTCCTTTAATAGGGAGTGGGCAGGCTCTCCGTAGACGGGCTCTGGTTGTACGTCACCACGTAGGCTTACGCATCACACACATGACCAGCGTCGGCCAATCGTCAGCCTTCGTTCTGACGTACAACCCAGAAGCGCTGTGCTGTTACACTACGTGAACTCACTCAGAGAAACACAGAAGAAAATGAAGAGTTGAATAAAGTCGCCATTTTTGTTTGTTTTTTGCGCACAAAAAATATTCTCGTCACTTGTTAAACTTAAGGTCCACTGTCGTCTCTTGGACTATTTTAAACATTGTCTTTACTAACTTTCTGGGCCGGCAAGTTTCAATAACAGAGAAGCCTATGGAGGAGTGATCCAGCTCTCAGATTTAATCAAAAAATATCTTAATCTGTATTCTGAAGATGAACGAAAGTCTTATGGGGTTGGAACAACATGAGTAATTACTGACAGAATTTTCGTTTTTGGGTGAACTAACCCTTTAATACAGCCAGCTGATCTGGGAACAGGCAGATCTTTAGGTTTGATGCTTCTCTGCCCTAGCAAGGAAATATGGCAAATATACAGCGGGGGAAATAAGTATTGAACACGTCATCATTTTTCTCAGTAAATATATTTCCAAAGGTGCTATTGACATGAAATTTTCACCAGATGTTGGTAACAACCCAAGTAAGCCATACATACAAAGAAACACAAAAATAAGTTCAGAAATTAAGTTGTGTAATAATGTGAAATGACACAGGGAAAAAGTATTGAACACATGAAGAAAGGGAGGCGCAAAAAGGCATGGAAAGCCAAGACAACTGCTGAAAACTTACAGTAATTAAAAAGCAATCCAGCCCCTGTCAGTGGAAATTAATAACAGCTGGTTCAGTCCCAACGGATGGCCTACAAAAAGGTCTCATTGCCAAGGTGTCACACAAGACACATCTCATGATGGGTAAAAGCGAAGAGCTGTCTCAAGACCTTCGCAACCTAATTGTTGCAAAACATAATGATGGCATTGGTTATAGGCGCCATTCTAAGCTTCTGAATGGTCCAGTGAGCACTTTTGGGGCCATAATTCGGAAGTGGAAAGACAATAATTTCACCATAAATTTGCCTCGACCAGTGCTCCTCGCAAGATTTCTGATAGAGGAGTGAAAAGAATAATCAGAAGAGTTGTCCAAGAGCCAAGGATCACTTGTGGAGAGCTTCAAAAAGACCTGCAGATAGCAGGTACTGTTGTCTCAAAGAATCCACCGCCATGGCCTGTATGCACGCTCACCACGCAAGACTCCATTACTGGAAAAAAAGCATGTTGAAGCTCATTTAAAGTTTGCTCCACAACATTTGGAAAAGCCAGTGAAATACTGGGAGAATATGTGGTCACATGAGAGCAAAATTAAACTGTTTGGATGCCATAATACACACCATATTTGGAGGAGAAATGGCAGTGCACATTACCCTAAAAACACCATACAACTTGGTGTTGGCTCTTGGACAACTCTTCTGACTATTCTTTTCACTCCTCTATCAGAAATCTTGCGAGGAGCACTGGTCGAGGCAAATTTATGGTGAAATTGTCTTTCCACTTCCGTATTATGGCCCCAAAAGTGCTCACTGGACCATTCAGAAGCTTAGAATGGCGCCTATAACCAATGCCATCATTATGTTTTGCTACAATTAGGTTGCGAAGGTCTTGAGACAGCTCTTCGCTTTTACCCATCATGAGATGTGTCTTGTGTGACACCTTGGCAATGAGACCTTTTTGTAGGCCATCCGTTGGGACTGAACCAGCTGTTATTAATTTCCACTGACAGGGGGCTGGATTGCTTTTTAATTACTGTAAGTTTTCAGCAGTTGTCTTGGCTTTCCATGCCTTTTTGCGCCTCCCTTTCTTCATGTGTTCAATACTTTTTCCCTGTGTCATTTCACATTATTACACAACTTAATTTCTGAACTTATTTTTGTTTGTTTCTTTGTATGTATGGCTTACTTGGGTTGTTACCAACATCTGGTGAAAATGTCATGTCAATAGCACCTTTGGAAATATATTTACTAAGAAAAATGATGACGTGTTCAATAGCCTATTTATTTTCCCCGCTGTATATTGCCTTCTGCTTTCTGGTATGAAGAGCCAAACATCATGACAGCGCCTGAGAAGAACATTGTAACATTAGATCTGCTCTAGATCTGACAAATGAAAGATTGTTAACCAGATGTACTGTTGCTGTTATTGTTCAATGGTGTGATTGCAGTACATCTGTAAATTAGCTACAACATAAACTGTAGCCTACACTTGTAATCTGTAGGCTACAATCATTGGTAACAGAATAATAGAATAAAGTAATGCAGGAATTAGTAGTTCTACATTAACACTTCAGCTGCTACTATTAACTAATATGTAAACAAGCTTAACTAATCAGTAAATATCGAATTTAGGACTAAGATAGTTCCTTATTAGATAATCAATAATTACTTAATGAGATTGGCTTCATTAACAAACGAATAGGTAGCCTAATTATGACATCCTGCATTAGCCTACTTAGTATAGTTACTTATTAATGACAGAAAATTATTCTAAAGTGTTACCCATTAAAACAATTATATATATTATAGATCGATGACTGTGGACGGACTCAAGGTCGGAAGAAACTGACTTTGGTTGTTGTTCGTTGATGTTTTGACGAGAGAATCGGGAGTTTGCCGGCCGCGAGGGACGAGTCTGTGTTCATCATCAGAGAGGCCGATACCTATGGGATAAATTTAGTATCAAAATGATTAACATGTGCAAGCACACTTATCAATGAACTTGATACATGTTGCAGAAATGTTTTATCCATGCCTTTCAACTTGCGTGTGCAAAATTCAAAATTGAATGAATGTGAAGCAATTTGTACAAATAGAGACATTTTTGTGAATACAAATGTTTTCCTTTGTATTAGTGTATCATAATTTGCGCATGCAACAAAGAATATGTGCATGTGTGGATCAGGTGACGCGCGTGCATTCATTGACGTCTTTTCTGAGTCGATCTGATTCATTTGGATTTTGAGACTTTCTTTTCGCGGTTTTTAAGCATTTCGAAACCCACACACAAACAACTACAAATGAATAGGCCTGGTGCTAATTATTAATGTGTGCACAACTACCCATCTATTTGACAAATTCACAAATGTATGTCACTACATTTAAACTAATACAATACAACTTGTGTGTGCAAAATCCAAAATCATGAATGTGCAGCATTTTATACAAATAGAGACAGTTGTTAATACAAAACCTCGATTTTGTATTAATGTAGGCCAGAATTTGTGCATGCAACAAGTAAGATGTGCATTTGTGGATCAGGTGACACGCGTGCATTCATTGACTCGTTTCTGAGTCGATTCTATTTGATTCATTTGGATTTTGAGACTTTCATTTCGCAGGTTTCTCCTTGTAGATCCACACACAGCTGTCTGAGAAAACCTGCTACCACTAGATGGCAGTATTCTGCTAAAACAGACAACGGCAGCGTAATCAAGCGTTCCGCATTTAAGACGCTTAATGAGAGTGATATTGAAGCACCAAATTTAGTACACAATATAGGCCTACCTTATTAATAAAGCATACTTTATAGAGGCAAACAGATTACATCAGATTATGAACAACACCCATAGAAAACCATTAGAAAACGCTTAACGTGCAATAGCGCGTTGCATGTTCAATAAGGTATATTGGCTACTGAGTTTAATATCACCGTCTTACTGCATTTACGTTAAGCTTTTTCTTTATGATATGCTCTATAGGAGGAAAACTATATAGCATACAGACAAGAGCCTATATGAACGCGACGCGCGGCGTTTCAAGTTAATGGCATTTTCCTTCCTGTTAAAAAAAACCCTTTGAAATTTCGCAGTTGCGTTCATATTATATGCTTATTTTTATCTGAATACACATTGTATACATAGTAGCCTATACAAGCTTTGGAATTTGAAAATGTCTGTTTTTAAATGTTAAAGACGATTTTCGCAGTAGGCCTACATTTGTTTTCCCTTGACCCTTTAGCCACTGTTATAGGCTAATGCAGGGCTGGACTGGGACAAAAAATCGGCCTGGGCATTTTGGCCCAGACCGGCCCACTATCATCATAAACACCACCCATCTTTGCACACCCTTAATTATATGCATACCAACTCCTATTCATTAAAACCACTAATGCCATGTAATGAGTGAGTAGGAACGAGTGAGAGTTAACAGATGAAATAAGTAAAAATTTGACATTTATTAATACAGTTGAACTATACTTTACAGTGGTGAATCCTAAAACAAGCTATAATCTGCATTGGCATAGCATAGTGTTTCTTACAGGATTTTTGTTAAAACTGTGGTGGGTGGACCTCGGTCCTTCTAGGGGGGTTCAAAAAAATTTTGTGCATTTTAATGTTAAATTCATCAAAGCTCCAACCCATATTCAGTGTGCAAATTAAACAAAGAAAAATTCAAACCTCTTTTAGTTACAGTGTCTATTTACATTACACCTACTACATAATAATAGTTATAATATTAATCCAATGACAGTAATTGCCATATTTTGTAATACAAATGCACTAAAAAATAAAGGAAACTTTCATAGTTAGTTTTGTACCAATTTCTATACTTGAAAGAGATAAGTACATGATCTTTTATTTTGACGCAAACTGCATCAAGCTTTTATTTTGGCGGAAAACATGGTTTACAAACGCCTCTCATTAGATTTCTAGTGAATTGCGGTAATCGTCAACTATGCAGATGTGGAAATAATCTGTAACTGGGTTATGGGTTCCTACACTCATGACATAGCCGAAGTGTTTTGAAAGTAGTTCTGCTTACCGCAGGCTCTACACTCACTCATCTCTCTCCTGATCCTCCTCACTATCATCATCATCACAGGAGCTGATGAAGGTCAGAAAACATATATTTTGACACATAAAGCGTCTGCTTTAAGGGCCTGGTTCTATTTTTTCACACTATTTCTCTGCACATTCCTTGCGTTTCTTCTCCATCTCGCTGACTATTTTGACAGATACACACTGACACTGCTGCACGCTCGCTCACTCGTTTAAAGTTGTGATTGGGCCAGCCCAGTGTCAATCAAGAAAAGAACCAATCTACGTGTCAGCTGATCTACGTGTTTCATGGGCTGGTCTGTCAGAAAAAAAAAAAACTGACACTGACTTTTTTGGACCAATGCTTTACACCGGCACAAACCCAGCGCCGCAAATTAAGCAAAACAAAACCAAACGAATGGGCCGCCGATGTACAAATTTTATGGGCCGTTAAAAAAAAAAAAATATGTATATGAGTATGAGTATGAGATGTATCGGCCCGAAAAGCACGTCGGCCCACCGGGAAAATGCCCGGTATGCCCAATGGCCAGTCCAGCCATGGGCTAATGTCTTACTATAGCACGATGAGTTTTAACAATATGCAACCATTGTATATCGACATGAAATATTAATTGGAAATCAACTGTCCCTGCGTGTGTATAGCTGCATATTTCTACATGAGAATGCTTTGACGCGCTAACCACAGCTCATGATGCACAAGGGAACGTCTGCCAATTACACTAACTGCGTTAAAATGTATAATTTGTTTTAATTCAAATTACTTTAAATATTTAAAAACAGACATTTTCAAATTCCAAAGCTCGTAGAAGGTTCCTGTAAGACTGACTTACAAGTAAAATTTGGACAATACTTCCCTTCATGTATGTAGCCTCAGGGATGTGCAAAGCAGCCGGTATTTGTATCTGTATTTGTATTTGTTGAGGGGGGAAAAGTATTTGTATTTGTATTTGTATTCGAGTAAAATTCTAAATAGGTGTAAAAATCCATTTCTTTGCGTTACACTTCTAATTTACGTTATAGTGTAAGTATTCTTTAATCATAATAATTATGGATATGCAATATTGGTTGATGTTTTTCCTTAAATCCAGCAATGAACATGTAACAACGAATGTCATTAAAAAATAATAATAACATAACAGCCATTACCTACGTTAACGTTACTCTGTCAACAGCCTTGTCTAAATTACCGAGCTAACAGAGCTACTAGTGTTGTCACGGTACCAATACCAGTGAAAATCCACGGTTCTCGGTACCAATTTCGGTACCAAAGCTTAATTTAGATTAAGTTTACATATATTAAAGTGTATCGTTTACAAAGATGGAAACTGTAGTATTAAAAACACTTTACAATAAGATTCCATTTGTTAGATAACATTAGATAAAATGACCTAACAATAAACAATAGTTAGGCCTATATAGGCTACTGTCGCAATTATTCTCCTTGGGGTTAATTTAAAAATACATTTTTTAAATCAAAAGTTAACATTATTTATGTTAACATTATTTAATGCACAATGAATGAAGTGAACAAACATGACCAATCAAGTGTTTGTATCAAATAACATTCAAAACATTAATTAATGTTGTAAAAATATATTGTTCACTCAATGTGTTGATGTTAGACAACGCATTAAGTAATGTTAATGAATGGTATCTTATTGTAGTGTTACCAAACTATACAGGAGATAAAACGTGTTTTATTTGACTTGACTGTACTTTTATTTAATCCAAAACTGCATTCATATTTCATTTTAAAAGGGCTTTTTAAACCTGCTAAGAGTTATCCAGCCAAGAATAAGCCGAACTGCTTTTCTGACGGACTGATATTAATAACATAATGACGGCTTTTTATTTCATTTCTCATCTCCATAAATATAAAGCTAATGCAAGGGGTAGAAATCAATGAATTCTTTGCTGATACTTCCTCGTCATCATGGAGAGCGCAGTTCGCACTATTGCTATGCAACCGCGCCGCTCATTTGAAATCTGCACGCGCAAAAAACGCGCTATGTGAACGGCCCCGTATGACAACGTGACATTAGCCTAATCCAAAATATTTCCATATGTGGCTCTTTCCTCCTTTCTTATCAACAAGTGGATTTACAGGCACCACATCAGCAGCACCGCCGGTCAGGAAACGCAGCTTTTTGAAATAAAGTTTTTCTTGTTCCCGAATACAAATATTTTTAAAGTATTTGTTCGAAATTAGTATTCGTAAAAAACACATTATTTGTGCCTTTCCGAATACCGTATTCGGGTTCGGCTCCACCCCTTAGCCTGTATTATGCAGAAAAAGACTGTAATTCACCAAAAGGGTTTTTTCATGTTCAAAATGGTTGTAGTATGTTCCTATTGACTAGACTGGCTTACTACAGGTGAAATTGTCCCAATACCTGTAGCCTATTTACAGTAAACAATTATTATTTTATACAAAAATTACTGTAATTAACCAAACGGGTTTTTGGTGACTTACTACAGGTGAATAATGCAAAATTTCACCTGACTTATCATCACTAGGAACGCACAACCTTTGGAACATGAATAGAAAAATAATTTACAGTAATTAAAAAAATTGTAGGCTACTGTTCAATCGAGATATTGGCTGGACATACAGTAGGCTAAGTCAGTCTGCCCACTAGGCATTTACTATAACCTTGGATGTTCATTTGAATGAATGACTGGACGTTTATATTTTTTTGACTGTGAGTGGAATTTGCAGATGGCCCCTTTAGAAAATGCGGCGAATATCAAACCTGAATCTTACTTTACTGCGCTCTCGGACCGGTTGCTCTCCCATACACATGCAAAGTTAAACGCAAATGCAGAATTTCATGTTAAGCTTTTTCTTTTTAACAGGAAGGAAAATGCCATTAACTTGAAACGCCGCGCGTCGCGTTCATATAGGCTCTTGTCTGTATGCTATATAGTTTTCCTCCTATAGAGCATATCATAAAGAAAAAGCTTAACGTCAATGCAGTAAGACGGTGATATTAAACTCAGTAGCCAATATACCTTATTGAACATGCAACGCGCTATTGCACGTTAAGCGTTTTCTAATGGTTTTCTATGGGTGTTGTTCATAATCTGATGTAATCTGTTTTCCTCTATAAAGTATGCTTTATTAATAAGGTAGGCCTATATTGTGTACTAAATTTGGTGCTTCAATATCACTCTCATTAAGCGTCTTAAATGCGGAACGCTTGATTACGCTGCCGTTGTCTGTTTTAGCGGAATACTGCCATCTAGTGGTAGCAGGTTTTCTCAGACATCTGTGTGTGGATCTACAAGGTTTGAGACTGCGAAATGAAAGTCTCAAAATCCAAATGAATCAAATAGAATCGACTCAGAAACGAGTCAATGAATGCACGCGTGTCTCCTGATCCACAAATGCACATCTTACTTGTTGCATGCACAAATTCTGGCCTACATTAATACAAAATCGAGGTTTTGTATTAACAACTATGTCACTATTTGTACAAAATGCTGCACATTCATGTGATTTTGGATTTTGCAAACACAAGTTGTATTGTATTAGTTTAAATGTAGTGACGCACATTTGTGAATTTGTCAAATAGATGGGTAGTTGTGCACACATTAATAATTAGCACCAGGCCTATTCATTTGTAGTTGTTTGTGTGTGGGTTTTGAAATGCTTAAAAACCGCGAAAAGAAAGTCTCAAAATCCAAATGAATCAAATGAGATCAACTCATGAGATCGAAAGGACGTCAATGAATGCACGCGTGTCACCTGATCCACACATGCACATATTCTTTGTTGCATGCGCAAATTATGATACACTAATACAAAGGAAAACATTTGTAGGCTATTCACAAAAATGTCTCTATTTGTACAAATTGCTTCACATTCATTCAATTTTGAATTTTGCACACGCAAGTTGAAAGGCATGGATAAAACATTTCTGCAACATGTATCAAGTTCATTGATAAGTGTGCTTGCACATGTTAATCATTTTGATACTAAATTTATCCCATAAATACCGCGGAGGCCTACTGATGTGCCAACACATTCTCACTCCCAACTCGTCACATATTGACGCTTGGCCAGAATGTGTTGGATGTGCGGAGGTGTCGTTGGCCTGTGTTCATCGGGCGCGCAGCAACGAGCGCAACGGAGGAAGATTTCCTGGGATTACTCAGGGTGCAGTCACTTATGGTTACCAACTGAGTTCAGGTACCTTTTGTGTATGTTTGTTTTTCCCACTCAGGAGATTGACGCGGCCAGTTTATTGTTTCAAAGGCCCCCACGTAGCCTACCCCAGCAACTTCTCAGGCCTGCAACGGTGTGTGTGGGTAGCAACTAACTTTTCTATGTGGGGCCCACAGAGCGTTTCATTATCATTCTTACTGTGGTTATTCAGTGCACTTAAACTGATTTTTTTTTTTTTTCAGTTCATCTGTAGGCTAGTGGAAGTGTGACAGACACATTAATTTATTTTGACATATAATATTGCCTGTTGGGTGTGATATTGTGTCCAGTTGTGAACTGAGATAAAATATGACTCTGTGAGTCACACACTGTTTAATTTGTAAGCCTATATGAACTAATTTGATTTATTTTTATTTTATACAAATTCAATTTGTTACATTTTTGGTCACTTACTTTCAAAGACTTTTATTCTTTCAGAAGAGGTTATAGCAGTCCATTTAAGCATAATTGAGTATAGATTATTATAATTTTCTACAAGAAAATTAATTCATTTTGTGACATCGAGGGGCCTAACGTCAACATCTGTAGGCATATAGTTACTGAATCTGGAGCGCTGCTGATCCTACTTAATTACAAGAAAGGCAAGTATATCTGTCTGCACTGGAAGCTCCTGTCACCAAGACAAATTCTGTGTGCGTGTAAACACTCGGTAATAAAGCTCATTCTGAGTGTGATCATTTGGATCTTAATAATGATCCTCTCAGATCCAAGATGGTTATTCGCTGCCGCCACTTTATGCAAAATTAAACTGTTTGGCTTCATTCATATTGCGCAGTAATTGATCCGTTCTGTTCGTACAGCTTATAAAATCTCTGAACAAGATTTAATCAATTAATTTAATTAATATTCTGATTCGGTGTGGGCGGTCAGACCGGCAACATGTGAGAAGTGTTCACTTCGAGGAGCACTGATGTTTTTAATATTAAATCACACAGAAATAATGGTTAGGTCGAAGAAATGTTTTATTTATTCATTTTAACCTTTTACTAATCGTCTTCCCAAAAAACTACATTCACCCATGTTTATTGCACCCATATTCATCATAATTGCAGATTACAACAAAATAAGACCTTGATCTAGTGATCATTATATGGACAAATATGGATGCAAATAAAGTAAATGATTAACTACAGTAAATGATTAACTGATGGATGTATATGAAGAAAAAGACCATAATTTTTTTATTCAAAAATAACCATTTAACAACATTAAACCCAAATATTTGTAAACTAATTTCAATTAAAACATGGAACAGAATAACCCTACCATTATAGTGATGCAAATTACATTTACAGTTCTTCAGACTCTCATTATCGATCAATATTGTTCAGCCTATTTATTAAAAGGTCTTGGGCTGCCGTCCTCTTTATAGATCAGGTCAGTAACACAGTTTATTAGTTTCTTGTGATTTTCTTCCAGATCCGGTACATCAGGTTCATAAGATGGCGGAAGATCCTTCCAGTTCAAGTTCCATTTCCTTGATCTTGAAATCACCGCCAAAATGGCTCTTTTAGAAACATCATTGACTTTCCCAGGGGGAGGAACATGTGTGGTGCGGTTGAATCCATAATCATCCCAATTATCTCCGGTCATACAACATTTAGAATGGTACAGAATTCTATTTATTGGATCACATTCAAGAAACAACTTGTATGCCTTCTCCCACCACTCTTCATTGACTATTTGGTTTATGTTTTGCCAATCTGCCATCTGTTGAAAAACAGGAAATAAAAATGAGTGCGCTAGTGATCAGTTTACATCAGTGTTGTTACTTTAGATCAATTGTAAAATGTTAAATTGATGAGTATTAAATCCACAGATAGTGATATTGAGGTATGTAAATATAAACCCTTGGGTGATATTTTTATGCTCACTCAAATCATTGTGAATGTATCATATTGAGCTAGTTATGCTTCAATCATAAATTATCACACATATTATTAAAATCTTACCGTTGATAGGCTTTGTGATGTCCTGTGGCTTCCTGTGAAAGTTATGAGTTGATACAGAGCGTTCACCGTGTCTGTACACTTTCAATCCTGTTGTTTGATGTGAAAAGAACAGATACACGACGACTTAAAAAGTCTACAGGGTGTGGCTGGCATTTCGACTTTCAGATGCATATAACCAAGCAGCTCGACCAATCCGGATTGTAGAATGCATGTCGCACGCATGTCTTATACAAGTATGAGTAATACTGCATAATGTAGACTCTATTTACTGTAATATGGCTTTATGCACCAGTGCGGTCACACTAATGTATAATGGATTCAACTGTGACGCACCCGTTCCTCCTACTGGGAAATTCCGTGGTGTTTCTAAAAGGGCAATTTTGGTGATTTCAAGAGCAAAGAAAATGGATTGGAAGGAGTGGGAGGTAGATCCGCCATCTTCTGAAGCTGATGTACAGGATCTGGGCGAAACTGACAAGAAACTAATAAACGGTGTTACTGACCTGATCTATAAAGAGGACGGCAGCCCAAGACCTTTTAATAAATAGGCTGAACAATATTGATCGATAATGAGAGTCTGAACTAAATGTAATTTGCATCACTATAATGGTATAGGGTGTGGCATGATTTAATTGAAATTAGTTGGCATATATTTACTTGCCTTTTACAAATATTTTGGTTTAATGTTGTTGTACAAGAAAATTATTTTCTTTCTTTTTTTTCATATTACATCCATCAGTCAATCATTTATCCTGTAGTTATTTACTTTCTCAATTGCATCCATAAGAGAGTATTGTATGCTTTCATGAATTTGTCCATAATGATCACTTCTATTGATTTATTAACTCCAGATCAAGGTCTTATTTTGTTGTAATCTGCAATTATATATGATGAATATGGTTGCAATAAACATCCACTCAAAAAGGTGAATGTAGTTTTATTGAAAATATAAAGTTCCTTTTTTTAAGAGTGAATAAAACATTTCTCCAGCATTATGTGTGGTTTATTTTTGGAACAAGTGTTCAAGACACACAAATTCATTAATTTATCATGCATTTAATAATCCTTTATTAACCTTATATCCTGACTCCAATGTGATCATGTGAGATATCAAGAAATCCGTAAAACCATAATTCTGAGATTAAAAAATGTATTTAGGCCTTTGTTATATGTAATTTGTTTTTATATTATTTTTGAATGTGTGTCAGTCCGCTATAGTATTTTTCTGCCTTCTTCTTCTGAGCCATATGAGGATGCTCACCTCGTCTGGCGACTGCTTGCTTGGGATCGGTCTTCGAGAAGAAAGGGCGTAGTTCTGGCTTGAACACTGGGATGGGTTTAAGTGTGGACCAAAGAAGCTGGTTGATGACGTAACTGCAATGAGAAGTCAAACTATCTTTACTTAAAATTTTCTTATATCTACTGAACATGTTAATTTCCTGTCATCTCTTGGAATATCTGAAAACCAGGTTTCCCTAATATCTGTCATTATTAGCAGAACACATTTTACACACGGAGAAAACCAATTGTTTAGTCAATAATTCAAGAAGGTCCAGACTTAAAGCTCTTGATTCTAACTTGAAATGAATCTTCTTATGAAAAAGTAGTTCTTGTATTGTTTCATAGCATTTGTTACAATAAGGATATACAGGTAAGACCATTGATGGCTTCTCGTTACCATTAATTTAAAAAAAATCTTTCTTTTTAGCATTTATTATGAAAAATAGAATAGGGGCTCAAGCCCCTGCCCCTTTTGCCCCTCTCTGATAAATGTAAATAATAATAATTATTACAATAAATATTATAATAAACAACAATACACTTATACACCATTGTCACTAAAAATAATAATACAAAGAAAAAAAAAAGATTTTTTTTAAAGTGCCCTTTTGGTCCTTCCGCTCCTTCCCCGGAGGAGGTCTGTGCACGCCACTGCTCAACGGCTTCAGGAGACTACAGGATGTGGCTGGCATTTCTGCTTTCAGTTCCAAATAACCAAGCAGCTCTACCAATCTGGATAGCACGCATGTCTTATACAAGTATGAGTAATACTGCACAATGTATTATTTCCTGTAATAAGGCTTTATGCACCAGCGTGGTCACACCATACGCAGTTAGATTGCTATAATCTGAGATATTTTAACCAGCACTACTGGCTAGTCCAGAATCTGACCAATTTAGAAATACTGTATATCAGCGTCCCTTTAAAAGCAATGAAGACATCACAATACTCGTATGTGAAATAGAGAAACACACAAAGAACCATCTTTTTCGTTCTCTCCCAAACGCTCTGCTTTACATATAAAATGAGAATAATGCAAGCTAGAGATACACATGCACAACACAACCATACAAACTACTCCATATAATCATATTGTATACAGTGCTTTGTATATTGTGTCTTACTATGTCCTGTCCGACAAGAAACCCGTGAAGATATCATGTACTTGTTTCATGTGCAGAGGTGTCAAAAGTATATTCACATTCATTACTCAGGTAGAAGTATAGATACTAAAGTTTAAAAAGACTTCTGTAGAAGTTGAAGTATCAACTCAAGCTTTTTACTCAAGTAAAAGTGTAAGTACTGGTTTCAAAACTACTTAAAGTATAAAAGTAAAAGTGATGTACAGAAAAAAAAATGGCATTAAGGACAAAAGCTTAGCCACAGGGGCCTTTAGTGCACTACCCCACCTCCTCAAAAAAACATTTTTCTAAAGGCCATAATGACTATAATGTTATATTAAAATGTTAATTTTGACAAATTTGGGATGCACTACCAGGCTACCTGTTTCAGCCGCATATATGCCCATTGAAAATGAACGCATTTTAGTACAATGCAAATACATTAAAGAACCGCATATGTGTACTACTGAGCATTAACGTGTATGATGACAAGTTGCCTAAAAGTATTGTAATGGTGCACAGTGTTGCCAGATTGGTACAGTGATTTCCAGCCCAAAAGCTCACCAAAACCTGCCCACTCCAAGAAAAAACACCCAAAATTTTACTGCCAAAAATAATGTGATATAATTTTATACCATGTTATTCAAGGTTGATAAGCACCATTTTTTTTTAACTCATTAAAACAAAATAACGATGATAAAATAAAAAAATAAAAATTTTCCAGGAAAACGGATCAAAAGGGCAATACAGGGAATACATTTTACAGGGCAATAATTAAGGAGAATTAGCCAATATGACTAAAATGTCCAGGTGGACACTGTCACCGGCAATCAAGAAATGAACCGATGACTTTAACACTCGGAAGTACACAATGCAGAACATAACGCAGAATTTAGCAGAATAACCTCGTTGATTCAGACCTTTTTCAGCAGCTGTCAGGGATTAGTAGAGTGCATGCAGTCTGGACGGTGTAAAAGTTGCAGATGTCTGGTTAGGCTAGCTAGACCATGGACAGTATTCGATTTCAAGTCACTCAACTGTGCTCTCCTCTCAGAGTTATATTCACCATCGAGTCATCTCCCACCACATGTGTATGTTTTTAGAGTTGCTCATTACCACACTATTTACTGTAGATACAACTCAGGGCTCCAGACTCCAGACGCATTTTGCGACCATTTTTCCTGCTGGTGCGACCAAATATTTATTTAGGTCGCGCTGGCGCGACCACAACGTTGCCGAAAATGCGCTACTCCTTTATGCTTTACGGACCGTTTATTAGTTCGGACCAATAATAGACAGCGCAGTATGGTTGCGGGCCGATCTCGATCACAAGACACTGTTACTAGGAGATCCATACTCTGGAGATCCAGTGAAGAAATCCATTGAATTCGCCTCAGAATTAAGAACATAATCGCTGCGAGATCCAGTGAGAAACATTCCGATTCGGCGCAAAGTTCTAACCATAGATATCAGATCAAACAGCGCTGACGTGGAAACCAGGAGAAACACTTTCAGAAGGCTTTCAGTCCACAAATCAGCAACATTCACCATGGATTTAATGTAGTAACTGTAACCATAATGTGACAGAAATAGTCAAACGCTTACAAGTAACTATAACTGTTACTCATCTTTTTCCAGCACTTCCAAACTATCATATATAAATGTTATTTTTAATGTGATGACCAACACATTTTTTGTTCATCCTTCAACAATTGGCTTATTTAAACTCTTATTTAAACACTTATTTAAAAATAATAAAATAAATAAATTACCATTGTAAACAGTAGGATGCTTATTGGCTAAGCTATTAGCTATTTTCCCTCCCTAGTATATTTTTTTTCACCCAGTTTGCTTTTTAATTAATATGAAGACATTATGAATGATAATCATTAAAGTTAATTTCATCTATGCCCTAAATTAAGCTTAGGCTAGTACTTTATTGTAAGCCCCAGTGCTACCAGATATTTTCTGTAGAACTCAGTGTCTGCGGTGCCGCTGCCCTCAGATGTTAGTCTGGTGCCTGTGAACCTAAAATAAAACTGCACATTGTAATATCTGTACGTTAAGTCTATTTATTATTAAATCATTTGTCAGTATTACAGTTATTTTGGGGGAAATTGGAATAATTGCATTGCAAGCTGATTTAAGGTGTGCCCCTAAATTTTCTGCTTGCGCTCCTAAAATTCTCAGTCAGGGGCTACAGCGCTCCTAGTAAAAAAAGTTAGTCTGGAGCCCTGCAACTTACTGTATAGTATGTCACTTTGGCATGAGCAATCACTTGAATATAGCTACAAATGATCGCGCTAAATCGCGTCTGCCTGCTGATCGCTGATTGGCTAAAAGTGTGTGCTCGTTGGTGAAATCAACACCAACGCCAGCTGACTCTGCATGGGCGTGTGTGTTTAGTAATGTCATGATGACTGATTTTATGGACTATATTCACATTTTAGTTTAGTTTTTTTAACCAATTAGACTTTAAAATGTAGATGTTTGAAAACCGCCGAGCTGACCCCAAACCAGCTCTGCACCTGGAAAAAGTTATTCAATCTCTAGTCAATGAAGACCAAACAGGCTTTATCAAGGGACGCTATGCATCTGATAACATGAGAAGGCTGCTACACATTATAGATGTGGCAGAGACACACCCAAATCCTTGCGCTGTATTTTCACTCGATGCAGAGAAAGCCTTCGATAGGACAGACTGGAAATGTATGTGGGCAGTATTGCAACGTTTTGGCTTCAGGCATCATTTTATAGCAATGATCAAGGCGCTATACCACTCACCTTTAGCAAGTATTCTAACAGGTGACATAATCTCTGCTCCTTTTACCCTGCAGCGTGGAACAAGACGGGGTGTCCACTCTTGCCACTTTTATTACAGGAGCCTGTATTACTCCTATACAGGAGCCTACATCACACCTTAAAAGAGATTTTTACACTGTTAAAGAGTTGGATTCCCATGCTAAACATGGACAAAGTTTCAAAAATGTAATTGTACGTTTGAAGGAGTATTTCTGTGCCAAAAATTGTCCTTCCGGTTTGTCACAAGTTTCAGAAAAGTTTTTTTCGAGTATGGGTCTGTGTGACGTCAGTTGGGGTGTAATTTCCTTATATGGGTCCTAAGGGCACTTCTCCCGGAATAGCGCGGGCGCGCACGCATCCGTAGACCAGAGAGAGAAGAGAGCGAAAGCAGTATCTAAGCGCTGTGCTCGGCTTTAGGGAAGTCAATGTCACCAAAGAAGTGTGTTTTTGGTTGCCAGGGCAAGACAACCCTGCACAGATTCCCAAAGAACCCGGCGTTAAGGGACCAGTGGATGGAGTTTGTTTTTTCAGAGCATCATCAACGGAGTTGTGCAAGACTGTTTGTTCCCTGCATTTCGACGATGGTTGTTTTATAAACAAAGCCCAGATCGACGGATTTGCAGATCGTCTAATGCTTAAGGATCGAGCAGTCACAATGATAAAGGTTCGCGGTCGTGGAACCGCAGGCAGTGAGTAAAACTGCTTCAAATGTCTCTGTGTGTTGTTAGCTATCGGCGCATAAGCACAGCTTTAGCTTCGCCCACACGTTTTTTTTTCCGGAAAGACTCGGTACAGCCTATCTTTCTTTTATAAATATAATAAAACTAAATACTTTTTGGAGATATGAAGGATGCAATACTACTCTATAGGTACTCAAGATTAACAGGAGATTGAGTGAAAATGAGCATTTCACCCCCCTTTAATGACAATTCTGATATAAATCTAAAGCAAATTCAGTTCAGAATGGTATTCGCAGGGTTTACCTCTGCAAAGAAAATAATTTTGAAAAACTGGTTTATTCCGGATATGTGTATGAAATCATTCTGGATCCATAGCTTTGTCAACACTGAACTTACAACTGCGTGACTCAATAAGGCGCGATCAGAAACTGTACAGCTGTGGAGACACTGGTACTGGTGTATTTTGTGACTCTACATGTTTGTGATGGATTGTATGGGTTGTATATGTTGACTGTCTTGTTTGTTTTTTGGGTTTTTTTTTTTTTATATTGGACTTTGAGTCTGTAATAAAGGGTTGATTGATTGATTGATTGTACAAGCTTGGAACTCTTTCTCATCTAGGATAATCTCTTGGACCTGGGACAACAGCTAGGCAATCATTGTTGTGAACTCTACCTGCCGAACATGTTTTTGTCGCTGTATGTATTATCTTAACAATGTGATGGGTTTTTTTTTCTTTATTTTTCTTTTCTCAATTCAACATAGTCACATTGTCACGGGACACTGAACGAGAGACGAGGATTCAAGTGCAGAGAAGATTTAATAAACAAACATAGACAAAATACAAAAACTCAGAACTCAGATACCAACAGCACAGGAACATCAAATACAGGTAACACGGACAACGAGCCAGCACAAGACTACAAACACAAGGAGGCTAAATAGGGGAACAAACAAAGGAGGGTAACGAACACAACAGGTGGGACAAATTAACCAAATAATCAGATAACAAGATGGGAGGGGCTAGACAATAAACAAGAACACATGGCAAACAACAAAAACACCCATGTGCAGCACAAGACAGGACAGGCATGTGACATTACCCCCTCCCTACGGAGCGGCTACCAGACGCTCCACAAGACCCGAACGGAACGGGAGGGACAGACCAGGGCGGGACGGGAGGGACAGACCAGGGCGGGACGGGAGGGACAGACCAGGGCGGGACGGGAGGGACAGACCAGGGCGGGACGGGAGGGACAGACCAGGGCGGGACGGGAGGGACAGACCAGGGCGGGACGGGAGGGACAGACCAGGGCGGGACGGGAGGGACAGACCAGGGCGGGACGGGAGGGACAGACCAGGGCGGGACGGGAGGGACAGACCAGGGCGGGACGGGAGGGACAGACCAGGGCGGGACACAAAGTTCGAGAGTCCAGGGCGGTGCAGACCGTCCATCGGGCGGCCAGGGCGGAGACGGCCCCTCGGGCACTGGAACAGGCACCACCGGCTCGGGCACTGGAACAGGCACCACCGGCTCGGGCACTGGAACAGGCACCACCGGCTCGGGCACTGGAACAGGCACCACCGGCTCGGGCACTGGAACAGGCACCACCGGCTCGGGCACTGGAACAGGCACCACCGGCTCGGGCACTGGAACAGGCACCACCGGCTCGGGCACTGGAACAGGCACCACCGGCTCGGGCACTGGAACAGGCACCACCGGCTCGGGCACTGGAACAGGCACCACCGGCTCGGGCACTGGAACAGGCACCACCGGCTCGGGCACTGGAACAGGCACCACCGGCTCGGGCACTGGAACAGGCACCACCGGCTCGGGCACTGGAACAGGCACCACCGGCTCGGGCACTGGAACAGGCACCACCGGCTCGGGCACTGGAACAGGCACCACCGGCTCGGGCACTGGAACAGGCACCACCGGCTCGGGCACTGGAACAGGCACCACCGGCTCGGGCACTGGAACAGGCACCACCGGCTCGGGCACTGGAACAGGCACCACCGGCTCGGGCACTGGAACAGGCACCACCGGCTCGGGCACTGGAACAGGCACCACCGGCTCGGGCACTGGAACAGGCACCACCGGCTCGGGCACTGGAACAGGCACCACCGGCTCGGGCACTGGAACAGGCACCACCGGCTCGGGCACTGGAACAGGCACCACCGGCTCGGGCACTGGAACAGGCACCACCGGCTCGGGCACTGGAACAGGCACCACCGGCTCGGGCACTGGAACAGGCACCACCGGCTCGGGCACTGGAACAGGCACCACCGGCTCGGGCACTGGAACAGGCACCACCGGCTCGGGCACTGGAACAGGCACCACCGGCTCGGGCACTGGAACAGGCACCACCGGCTCGGGCACTGGAACAGGCACCACCGGCTCGGGCACTGGAACAGGCACCACCGGCTCGGGCACTGGAACAGGCACCACCGGCTCGGGCACTGGAACAGGCACCACCGGCTCGGGCACTGGAACAGGCACCACCGGCTCGGGCACTGGAACAGGCACCACCGGCTCGGGCACTGGAACAGGCACCACCGGCTCGGGCACTGGAACAGGCACCACCGGCTCGGGCACTGGAACAGGCACCACCGGCTCGGGCACTGGAACAGGCACCACCGGCTCGGGCACTGGAACAGGCACCACCGGCTCGGGCACTGGAACAGGCACCACCGGCTCGGGCACTGGAACAGGCACCACCGGCTCGGGCACTGGAACAGGCACCACCGGCTCGGGCACTGGAACAGGCACCACCGGCTCGGGCACTGGAACAGGCACCACCGGCTCGGGCACTGGAACAGGCACCACCGGCTCGGGCACTGGAACAGGCACCACCGGCTCGGGCACTGGAACAGGCACCACCGGCTCGGGCACTGGAACAGGCACCACCGGCTCGGGCACTGGAACAGGCACCACCGGCTCGGGCACTGGAACAGGCACCACCGGCTCGGGCACTGGAACAGGCACCACCGGCTCGGGCACTGGAACAGGCACCACCGGCTCGGGCACTGGAACAGGCACCACCGGCTCGGGCACTGGAACAGGCACCACCGGCTCGGGCACTGGAACAGGCACCACCGGCTCGGGCACTGGAACAGGCACCACCGGCTCGGGCACTGGAACAGGCACCACCGGCTCGGGCACTGGAACAGGCACCACCGGCTCGGGCACTGGAACAGGCACCACCGGCTCGGGCACTGGAACAGGCACCACCGGCTCGGGCACTGGAACAGGCACCACCGGCTCGGGCACTGGAACAGGCACCACCGGCTCGGGCACTGGAACAGGCACCACCGGCTCGGGCACTGGAACAGGCACCACCGGCTCGGGCACTGGAACAGGCACCACCGGCTCGGGCACTGGAACAGGCACCACCGGCTCGGGCACTGGAACAGGCACCACCGGCTCGGGCACTGGAACAGGCACCACCGGCTCGGGCACTGGAACAGGCACCACCGGCTCGGGCACTGGAACAGGCACCACCGGCTCGGGCACTGGAACAGGCACCACCGGCTCGGGCACTGGAACAGGCACCACCGGCTCGGGCACTGGAACAGGCACCACCGGCTCGGGCACTGGAACAGGCACCACCGGCTCGGGCACTGGAACAGGCACCACCGGCTCGGGCACTGGAACAGGCACCACCGGCTCGGGCACTGGAACAGGCACCACCGGCTCGGGCACTGGAACAGGCACCACCGGCTCGGGCACTGGAACAGGCACCACCGGCTCGGGCACTGGAACAGGCACCACCGGCTCGGGCACTGGAACAGGCACCACCGGCTCGGGCACTGGAACAGGCACCACCGGCTCGGGCACTGGAACAGGCACCACCGGCTCGGGCA
Source organism: Abramis brama (assembly GCF_963993115.1). Classification (NCBI taxonomy): domain Eukaryota; kingdom Metazoa; phylum Chordata; class Actinopteri; order Cypriniformes; family Leuciscidae; genus Abramis; species Abramis brama. The sequence goes on from NC_139971.1 coordinate 41,069,724, forward strand.
CTGGAACAGGCACCACCGGCTCGGGCACTGGAACAGGCACCACCGGCTCGGGCACTGGAACAGGCACCACCGGCTCGGGCACTGGAACAGGCACCACCGGCTCGGGCACTGGAACAGGCACCACCGGCTCGGGCACTGGAACAGGCACCACCGGCTCGGGCACTGGAACAGGCACCACCGGCTCGGGCACTGGAACAGGCACCACCGGCTCGGGCACTGGAACAGGCACCACCGGCTCGGGCACTGGAACAGGCACCACCGGCTCGGGCACTGGAACAGGCACCACCGGCTCGGGCACTGGAACAGGCACCACCGGCTCGGGCACTGGAACAGGCACCACCGGCTCGGGCACTGGAACAGGCACCACCGGCTCGGGCACTGGAACAGGCACCACCGGCTCGGGCACTGGAACAGGCACCACCGGCTCGGGCACTGGAACAGGCACCACCGGCTCGGGCACTGGAACAGGCACCACCGGCTCGGGCACTGGAACAGGCACCACCGGCTCGGGCACTGGAACAGGCACCACCGGCTCGGGCACTGGAACAGGCACCACCGGCTCGGGCACTGGAACAGGCACCACCGGCTCGGGCTCAGGAACAGACACAGGCTCAGGAACAGACACAGGCTCAGGAACAGACACAGGCTCAGGAACAGACACAGGCTCAGGAACAGACACTGGCTCCGGCTCAGGAACAGACACTGGCTCCGGCTCAGGAACAGACACTGGCTCCGGCTCAGGAACAGACACTGGCTCCGGCTCAGGAACAGACACTGGCTCAGGAACAGACACTGGCTCAGGAACAGACACTGGCTCAGGAACAGACACTGGCTCCGGCTCAGGAACAGACACTGGCTCCGGCTCAGGAACAGACACTGGCTCCGGCTCAGGAACAGACACTGGCTCCGGCTCAGGAACAGACACTGGCTCCGGCTCAGGAACAGACACTGGCTCCGGCTCAGGAACAGACACTGGCTCCGGCTCAGGAACAGACACTGGCTCCGGCTCAGGAACAGACACTGGCTCCGGCTCAGGAACAGACACTGGCTCCGGCTCAGGAACAGACACTGGCTCCGGCTCAGGAACAGACACTGGCTCCGGCTCAGGAACAGACACTGGCTCCGGCTCAGGAACAGACACTGGCTCCGGCTCAGGAACAGACACTGGCTCAGGAACAGACACTGGCTCCGGCTCAGGAACAGACACTGGCTCCGGCTCAGGAACAGACACTGGCTCCGGCTCAGGAACAGACACTGGCTCCGGCTCAGGAACAGACACTGGCTCCGGCTCAGGAACAGACACTGGCTCCGGCTCAGGAACAGACACTGGCTCCGGCTCAGGAACAGACACTGGCTCAGGAACAGACACTGGCTCAGGAACAGACACAGGCTCAGGAACAGACACAGGCTCAGGAACAGACACAGGCTCAGGAACAGACACAGGCTCAGGAACAGACACAGGCTCAGGAACAGACACAGGCTCAGGAACAGACACAGGCTCAGGAACAGACACAGGCTCAGGAACAGACACTGGCTCCGGCTCAGGAACAGACACTGGCTCCGGCTCAGGAACAGACACTGGCTCCGGCTCAGGAACAGACACTGGCTCCGGCTCAGGAACAGACACTGGCTCCGGCTCAGGAACAGACACTGGCTCCGGCTCAGGAACTGGCTCCGGCTCCGGCTCAGGAACTGGCTCCGGCTCCGGCTCAGGAACTGGCTCCGGCTCAGGAACAGACACTGGCTCCGGCTCAGGAACAGACACTGGCTCCGGCTCAGGAACAGACACTGGCTCCGGCTCAGGAACAGACACTGGCTCCGGCTCAGGAACAGACACTGGCTCCGGCTCAGGAACAGACACTGGCTCCGGCTCAGGAACAGACACTGGCTCCGGCTCAGGAACAGACACTGGCTCCGGCTCAGGAACAGACACTGGCTCCGGCTCAGGAACAGACACTGGCTCCGGCTCAGGAACAGACACCACCGGCTCAAGTGTGTGCATAGCCCACACACACAACATGGCTGTGGCCATAATGGCCAGTGTCGCGGTCACAGAGGGCTCAGGCTCAGGAACAGACACCACCGGCTCAGACACAGGCTCGACGGCGGCCATCTTGTCAGGGGACACAGGCTCGGCAGGCGTGATGTGAACAGGCTCGGCGGCGGCCATCTTGTCCGAAGACACAGGCTCGACGGCGGCCATCTTGTCAGGGGACACAGGCTCGGCAGGCGTGACTTGAACAGGCTCGGCGGCAGCGACGACCATCTTGTCCGAAGACATAGGCTCAGGAACAGTCTCTGGCTGGGCCGACGTGACGTGAACAGTCTCTGGCTGGGCCGACGTGACGTGAACAGTCTCTGGCTGGGCAGACGTGACGTGAACAGTCTCTGGCTGGGCAGACGTGACGTGAACAGTCTCTGGCTGGGCAGACGTGACGTGAACCGTCTCTGGCTGGGCAGACATGACGTGAACCGTCTCTGGCTGGGCAGACGTGACGTGAACCGTCTCTGGCTGGGCAGACGTGACGTGAACAGTCTCTGGCTGGGCAGATGTGACGTGACGTTGAAGTGGCGCCTTTCTCCTCCTCCTCCGTCTCCTGACCACCGGCTCCGAAACCACCGAACCACCTCCTCCGATCTGATCACCGTCAGACATGGTGCTCTCCTCCTCCAAAGTTCTCTGAGCACACCTGGCAAAATATTCAAACAGGGAAATGGAGTTTCCCTTGTTCTCCCCCGGAGGAAAAATCTCGCTCTGCTGAATCCACATACTTGGCTGGCTCGTTCTGTCACGGGACACTGAACGAGAGACGAGGATTCAAGTGCAGAGAAGATTTAATAAACAAACATAGACAAAATACAAAAACTCAGAACTCAGATACCAACAGCACAGGAACATCAAATACAGGTAACACGGACAACGAGCCAGCACAAGACTACAAACACAAGGAGGCTAAATAGGGGAACAAACAAAGGAGGGTAACGAACACAACAGGTGGGACAAATTAACCAAATAATCAGATAACAAGATGGGAGGGGCTAGACAATAAACAAGAACACATGGCAAACAACAAAAACACCCATGTGCAGCACAAGACAGGACAGGCATGTGACACACATGTGATTTTGGATATGTCTGTAATAAACCGATAATTCTTTATATTTGAAAGCCGATAACCAATATATTGGCCGATAAATCTAAATCCAAATTTTGATATAATTTTTAAGCCTGATTACAAAAATAAAAGTCTCACCATTAAAAGCCACGTCCCGACTCCCAAGCACACAATTATAATGTTTTTATTATAATTTTATGTAGCCTATATGACAGACATGCGCTGCACATGTTGCACTGATCTGTATTTTCCTTTTTTCCAATTATATTTCAAGCAGTTCAAAAGCATCATGTTGAACATCTGAAGAGTCTCGGCTGAAGCAAATAATCCATTATTTATCGGCTTTAATATATCAGCTAAATTTTCTTATCAGGCCGATAACCATAACATTAAAAATGAACCAATATCGGACGATATATCGTTTCTTCCCTTATGTGTGTGAATCCTCAACATGACAGAATGGATTTAGTGCTGATCTCTATGGTTAAAGCAGATCTGACCTCTTCCTCCTCCGGCACGCGAGACTCTCTGAGCGCGGTGGGAAACACTCGTGGAGTGAAGCTGATCTTAATACAGCCAGCTGATCTGGGAACAGGCAGATCTTTAGGCTTCGGTCTGATGCTCCTCTGCCCTAGCAAGGAAATATGGCAAATATGTTTTGACTTCTGCTTTCTGGTATGAAGAGCCGAACATCATGAAGAACAGTGAACGTTAGATGTGCTCTGGATCTGAGAATGAAAGCTTGTTTACCAGATGTAGTGCTGCTGGTATTGTGCAGTGGTGTGATTGCAGGAGTAACGTTTGCACGCTCTGTTTTCTGATAAACCGGCTTGTTGTCGCGCTTGCCGGCTCCTTCAAGCTTTTGCCGCTTCTCCTTTTCTTCTGCTGTTTTCCTCTGCGTTTCTCTCCAGAAATCCAGTTCCGCCGTGGCTCTCGCACACTCTTCATCCTTAATCTTCTGAATCCTGTCCCGCTCCTCGTTCTCAAGCTGAAACACAGGCAGAGAGTTCAGCAGCAAACTAATAATGTTCCAGACAACATTCAGATACAGGAGAAAAAGCTCTGTGCTTAATAATATACAGAACATAAACTGTATATATTGTTAGGGGTTAACAGTTTAGAACCCAAGGACCAGATGTTTGAAAGAAGACCCGGAGTCAGAATTATAATAAATTGAAGAAAAGTTTTACTGAAGATAGTTTGCAGTTTCATCAGCAGAAGTTCAGCTTCAAGACTCACACAGGAGTTCGTAGGCCGCCCCGCTTACAGTTACAAAGATCACAGTCAGATATCAAATACTGACATTAAAGGTGCTCTAAGTGATTTTGGGTGATGTCACTTCTTGTTGACGTTCGAAGTATTGTCAAACAAAACGGAGGCTAGCTAGACCCTCCCTCCTCCTCATCCGCGCACTAACCCCCCAAACCCCACCCCCAAATCATTCTTGTCAGTTATTGGCTGGAACAGTTTGTTATGTTTCGTGGTGCGGGTGAGCCCAGTTTGTTTTTGTTGCTGTTTGTGGAGCCTGTGGTGTCTAGAGAGACCGCGCTTTTTTACAGTGTGTTTGGCCTAAAAAACGCGTGACATCACTTAGAGAACCTTTAAAGAATACATGGAAAGAACATTTCAGTGATCCCACTGGTAACTTCTTTAACAAAGTAAAATCTCCAGAGAAGTCATTTAACTCATTTGATATTTAGAAGGAGAAATATAGATTAATACCTTGATTATAATCACTCATTACATATACATTGAAGCAGCAGTGGATTCCAATCCACCCCCTTCAATATGCATTTATTAAAAAACACGTCATTTAAAAATTAAAGTGCACCAATACTGTATATCAATAATTATCAATAAACTATCAATAATTTATACATACTGGTATAATTTGTTGTACTGGCTTTAATTTATTACGATTATTAAACAAATACAATAAAAAAGCACTGACTACACATGATTGACATAGACATAGTTCTGTCAGGACCACTGTCGTCAAATACGATTGACAATTAGCGTACAGTTTGGACTGGCGGTATAGTTCCGTTCTGGACGAGAACTCCCTGCGCATCTATGTAGCCTAGCATGATTAAAGGGAGGGTGAAATGCTATTTCATGCATACTGTAAAAAGAGTTGGATTCACATGCTAAACATGGACAAAGTTTCAAAAATTAAATTGTACGTTTGAAGGAGTATTTCTGTGCCAAAAATGGTCCTTCCGGTTTGTCACAAGTTTCGGAAAGTTTTTTTCGAGTATGGGCCTGTGTGACGTCAGCTGGGGCGGGATTTCCTTATAGGGGTCGTAAGGGCACTTCTCCCGGAAGGTCGCGGGCGCGCACGCATCCGTAGACCAAAGAGAGAAGAGAGCGAAAGCAGTACGCCCATCAAAGCGCTCTGCTCGGCTTTAGGGAAGTCAGTGTCACCAAAGAAGTGTGTTTTTGGTTGCCAGGGCAAGACAGCCCTGCACAGATTCCCAAAGAACCCATGGTTAAGGGACCAGTGGATGGAGTTTGTTTTTTCAGAGCATCAATGGAGTTGTGAAAGATTGTTTGTTCCCTGCATTTCGACGATGATTGTTTTATAAACAAAGCCCAGTTCGACGCCGGATTTGCAGATCGTCTAATGCTTAAGGATTGAGCAGTCACAATGATAAAGGTTTGCGGTCGTGGTTGGAACCGGGCAGTGAGTAAAACTGCTTCAAATGTCTCTGTGTGTTGTTAGCTCGGCGCGTTAGCACACAGCTTTAGCTTCGCCCACACGGCCCGCCTCCAGCCGCTGGTTTTTTTTCCGGAAAGACTCGGTACAGCCTATCTTTCTTTTATAAATATAATAAAACTAAAGACTTTTTGGAGATATGAAGGATGCAATACTACTCTAAAGGTACTCAAGATTAACAGGTGATTGAGTGAAAATGAGCATTTCACCCCCATTGCTGCTCTCCTCAGCATTTAAGAGCAGGGAGAGCAGCAATAAACCCCCCTTAGGGTAAACAGAACAGAACCAACATGAACGTTTGCAAATATATTTAATTCAAGATTTTAAAGTACAACATAATTCGAGAATTAAATCCTGACTGGGCGACAGGTGGAGCTGGGGAGGGAGGAGGGTAATTCGCTCTTGAGAAACGCGATAGCTGCTGATAACACTGAAGGAGCTTATATACAGTGAGGAAAATAAGTATTTGAACACCCTGCTATTTTGCAAGTTCTCCCACTTGGAAATCATGGAGGGGTCTGAAATTGTCATCGTAGGTGCATGTCCACTGTGAGATGTACCAATGTTTGTAAAGAGCTGTTCTCACAATTCCTCTCTCCTCAACACCGTTGCCAATCCTGGCTTCACTTTTCTCCTCATTTATTGGCTCAAATAAAAAAACTTCGAACAGAAACGGGGGGAAACTCACCTGTGCAACAGTTCAAGACACATGAATCGAGTACAAGATATCTTCACGGGTTTCTCTAGTTACACATACGAGTATTGTACGTAAAAGTTACACATTGTATTTAATGCTGACCTTCAGATACTCATCCGTGCAGATGATATGGACATGTAAAATCTGTTCTGTTTTTTTCATATATTAAAAGTTAACACATAAAAGGTAAACCAGTTTTTTAAATTGGCGACATTCTGGCCTCAGTTCAATTAATAGCAATCTAACTGTATGGTGTGACCACGCTGGTGCATAAAGCCTTATTACAGGAAATAATACATTGTGCAGTATTACTCATACTTGTATAAGACATGCGTGCTACAGCCGGATTGGTCGAGCTGCTTGGTTATTTGCATTTGAAAGCTACACCCTATAGACTTTTTAAGTCGTCGATTGTCTGTTCTTTTCACATCAAACAACAGGACTGGAAGTGTACAGACACGGTGAACGCTCTGTATCAACTCATAACTTTCACAGGAAGCCACAGGACATCACAAAGCCTATCAACGGTAAGATTTTAATAATATGTGTGATCATTTATGATTGAAGCATAACTAGCTCAATATGATACATTCACAATGATTTGAGTGAGCATAAAAATATCACCCAAGGGTTTATATTTACATACCTCAATATCACTATCTGTGGATTTAATACTCATCAATTTAACATTTTACAATTGATCTAAAGTAACAACACTGGTGTAAACTGATCACTTGCGCACTCATTTTTATTTTCTGTTTTTCAACAGATGGCAGATTCTCAAATCTTAAACAAGAACATGAGTGAAAGGTGGTGGGAGACGGCTTACAAGTTGTTTCTTGAAAGTGATCCAATAAAACAGATTCTGAGACATTCTGAACTATATATGACCGGAGATAAATGGAAAGATAATGGATTCAACTGTGACGCACCCGTTCCTCCTACTGGGATGTTCCGTGGTGTTTCTAAAAGAGCAATTTTGGTGGTGATTTCAAGAGCAAAGAAAATGGATTGGAAGGAGTGGGAGGTAGATCCGCCATCTTCTGAAGCTGATGTACAGGATCTGGGCGAAACTGACAAGAAACTAATAAACGGTGTTACTGACCTGATCTATAAAGAGGACGGCAGCCCAAGACCTTTTAATAAATAGGCTGAACAATATTGATCGATAATGAGAGTCTGAACTAAATGTAATTTGCATCACTATAATGGTATAGGGTGTGGCATGATTTAATTGAAATTAGTTGGCATATATTTACTTGCCTTTTACAAATATTTTGGTTTAATGTTGTTGTACAAGAAAATTATTTTCTTTCTTTTTTTTCATATTACATCCATCAGTCAATCATTTATCCTGTAGTTAAGCATTTACTTTCTCAATTGCATCCATAAGAGAGTATTGTATGCTTTCATGAATTTGTCTAATGATCACTTCTATTGATTTATTAACTCCAGATCAAGGTCTTATTTTGTTGTAATCTGCAATTATATATGATGAATATGGTTGCAATAAACATCCACTCAAAAAGGTGAATGTAGTTTTATTGAAAATATAAAGTTCCTTTTTTTAAGAGTGAATAAAACATTTCTCCAGCATTATGTGTGGTTTATTTTTGGAACAAGTGTTCAAGACACACAAATTCATTAATTTATCATGCATTTAATAATCCTTTATTAACCTTGTATCCTGACTCCAATGTGATCATGTGAGATATCAAGAAATCCGTAAAACCATAATTCTGAGATTAAAAAATGTATTTAGGCCTTTGTTATATGTAATTTGTTTTTATATTATTTTTGAATGTGTGTCAGTCCGCTATAGTATTTTTCTGCCTTCTTCTTCTGAGCCATATGAGGATGCTCACCTCGTCTGGCGACTGCTTGCTTGGGATCGGTCTTCGAGAAGAAAGGGCGTAGTTCTGGCTTGAACACTGGGATGGGTTTAAGTGTGGACCAAAGAAGCTGGTTGATGACGTAACTGCAATGAGAAGTCAAACTATCTTTACTTAAAATGTTCTTATATCTACTGAACATGTTAATTTCCTGTCATCTCTTGGAATATCTGAAAACCAGGTTTCCCTAATATCTGTCATTATTAGCAGAACACATTTTACACACGGAGAAAACCAAATGTTTAGTCAATAATTCAAGAAGGTCCAGACTTAAAGCTCTTGATTCTATTTGGCCTTATGAAAAAGTAACATAGTTCTTGTATCGTTTAAGTATAGCATTTATTACAATAAGGAGGGAGACCAGGGACAGTTGCAACATGTCATTTTTCTCCAATCAGAAACAAGCTAGAGTGATGACACTCATACTGAACATGCACAGTTACACCCTCCCCCAACTAAGAAGACACTAGACATTATTCAACATCTGCTGCTGCATTTATTGAACAAAACTTGTTTTGGAGGTTTGAAAGTAAATGTTTTCATGAGATGTATTTTTGTCATACTGTCCTGATATTTTGTATGAATTAATCAAAACTTAGTTTGAATTATTGTTTTGTTGAGTTCTGAGTTCTGACTGACATAGTTATTAGCATGTGTCAAAGTCAGTCTTGCAGGCGTATGATGTTCTGTCATGGCTGATAGTGTTGGGGACGGTTGCAACAAGTTATAAATTGCATGTTTAATAAAAGTTTGTTGCATTGCAAATTGTTCAGTTCTTCCTGTCTGACACTGAAATATGGAGAGATTGAATAGCACCTGCACACTGAATATATGTAGGCCTATGTTCTACACATAAACAACTCAATAACTGTTATTTGATAAATATGACTAAATAAATAAATAATAGGCTACAATAATATTATTGTATAAATAAATAATACTATAATATTATAGTAGTTTTCCCTTAACAGAGATTATCTATTATAAATGAGTTCAAACCAATTTAACGTTTAACAATAGAATGTGATCAATTCTAGTAAAGGTTGTCATTAAAAAGCTTTCAAATTAATGTTGGTGCAGGATGATGTTTCCTCCTCTTTTTGCAGTCTTTTTAGTGACGACTGTTTTTAGATCATGTTTGACTTTCTCCATAGCGTTTTAAAGTGGTAAATTCTCAATAGAATTCAAATTAGCTTCGTATGTTTTCATCAAGGTCGCGATAAGAACGGCTCGCGCAAATCTCAAATCTCTTTCACACACGGTGACGGGACGCGGCAGTCGCGTGTCATGTTCATTTTCAATATATCGTCAACTGCACAAAACGCATCCACAACGAGAGAAAGCGGCAGTCCCGTGTGAAAGTTCGTGGTGTCTCATGGCGGACGTTGCCATTATCAACAACAACAAAAATATGTTAACGGAATTTTTTGTGTTTGTGTCATTTTGTCGTCCATTATTTTATTTTTCGTTTGGTTCAAATAATTTGATGGAAAGATATACAATCTTCATTAGGCTATTTATGTGCTCATGCACCGCAGAGAAAAAAAGGACAACAAATTAAAGGGTTCATGATACCGGGAAGAGCAGAGAGACTATAATTTTAAAATTGTATAATTGTATATCTGTAAATTAGCTACAACATAAACTGTAGGCCTACACGTGTAATAGGCTATGTAGGCTACATTCATTGGTAACAGAATAATATAATAAAAAAATAATTAGTAGTTGATTAACACTTCAGCTACTATTAACTAATATGGAAACAAGCTTAACTAATCAGTAAGTAATATCGAATTTAGGACTAAGAAAGTTCCTTATTAGATAATCGATAATTACTTAATGAGATTGGCATCATTAATAACTAAGGTAGCCTAATTATGACATCCTGCATTACTTACATTTCTTATTAATGACAGACCATTATTCTAAAGTGTTACCCATTAAAACAATTATATTTATATCTGTCTGCACTCCTTTCTTCTGCACTGGAAGCTCCTGTCACCAAGACAAATTCTGTGTGCGTGTAAACACTCGGTAATAAAGCTCATTCTGAGTGTGATCATTTGGATCTTAATAATGATCCTCTCAGATCCAAGATGGTTATTCGCTTCCGCCACTTTATGCAAAATTAAACTGTTTGGCTTCATTCATATTGCGCAGTAATTGATCCGTTCTGTTCGTACAGCTTATAAAATCTCTGAACAAGCGATGTAATCAATTAATTTAATTAATATTCTGATTCGGTGTGGGCGGTCAGACCGGCAACATGTGAGAAGTGTTCACTTCGGGCACTTATGTTTTTAATATTAAATCACACAGAAAGAATGGTTAGGTCGAAGAAATGTTTTATTTATTCTTTTTAACCTTTTACTAATCGTCTTCCCGAAAAACTACATTCACCTTTTTAAATGGATGTTTATTGCACCCATATTCATCATATATAATTGCAGATTACAACAAAATAAGGAGTTAATAAATCAATAGAAGAGATCATTATGGACAAATTCATGAAAGCATACAATAGCCTCATATGGATGCAAATAAGGAGGTAAATTATTAACTACAGTATAAATGATTAACTAATGGATGTAATATGAAGAAAAAGACCATCATTTTCTTATTTAAAAATAACCATTACATATTTGTAAATTAATTTCAATTAAAACATGGAACAGAATAACCCTACAATTATAGTGATGCAAATTACATTTGTAGTTCTTCAGACTCTCATTATCGATCAATATTGTTCAGCCTATTTATTAAAAGGTCTTGGGCTGCCGTCCTCTTTATAGATCAGGTCAGTAACACAGTTTATTAGTTTCTTGTGATTCTCTTCCAGATCCGGTACATCAGGTTCATAAGATGGCGGAAGATCCTTCCAGTTCAAGTTCCATTTCCTTGATCTTGAAATCACCGCCAAAATGGCTCTTTTAGAAACATCATTGACTTTCCCAGGGGGAGGAACATGTGTGGTGCGGTTGAATCCATAATCATCCCAATTATCTCCGGTCATACAACATTTAGAATGGTACAGAATTCTATTTATTGGATCACATTCAAGAAACAACTTGTATGCCTTCTCCCACCACTCTTCATTGACTATTTGGTTTATGTTTTGCCAATCTGCCATCTGTTGAAAAACAGGAAATAAAAATGAGTGCGCAAGTGATCAGTTTACACCAGTGTTGTTACTTTAGATCAATTGTAAAATGTTAAATTGATGAGTATTAAATCCACAGATAGTGATATTGAGGTATGTAAATATAAACCCTTGGGTGATATTTTTATGCTCACTCAAATCATTGTGAATGTATCATATTGAGCTAGTTATGCTTCAATCATAAATGATCACACATATTATTAAAATCTTACCGTTGATAGGCTTTGTGATGTCCTGTGGCTTCCTGTGAAAGTTGAGTTGATACAGAGCGTTCACCGTGTCTGTACACTTCCAGTCCTGTTGTTTGATGTGAAAAGAACAGACAATCGACGACTTAAAAAGTCTATAGGGTGTAGCTTTCAAATGGAAATAACCAAGCAGCTCGACCAATCCGGCTGTAGCACGCATGTCTTATACAAGTATGAGTAATACTGCACAATGTATTATTTCCTGTAATAAGGCTTTATGCACCAGCGTGGTCACACCATACAGTTAGATTGCTATAATCTGAGATATTTTAACCAGCACTACTGGCTAGTCCAGAATCTGGCCAATTTAGAAATACTGTATATCAGCGTCCCTTTAAAAGCAATATGTCACTAATGTCCATGTCATCAGCACGGATGAGTATCTGATGGTCAACATTAAATACAATGTGTAACTGTAACGTACAATACTCGTAAGTGTAGAATCATCTATTTCGTTCTCTCCCAAACGCTCTGCTTGACATATAAATTTAGAATCATGCAAGCTAGAGATACACATGCACAACACACACACACACACACTACTCCATATAATCATATAATCACGTGTAAAACCTTGTTTGTTTTGCTTGTCAGAATCGTTTTGTATATACAGTGCTGTCTTTGTATTTTGTCTTACTCTGTCCTGTCCTAAAAGAAAAAAAGAAACCTGTGAAGATATCATGTACTTGTTCATATGTGTCTTGAACTGTTGTGCAGTTTCCCCCGTTTCTGTTCGAAGTTTTCATATTTGGCCAATAAATGAGGAGAAAAGTGAAGCCAGGATTGGAAACGGTGTTGAGATTAATTGTGGGACCAGTAGAAGATCTTTCATTCTTTCATAACTATACTCGTGATGTTGTATTTGAGACAACATGATTGATGATCAGATTGATTTAAACAATATGTTGGGAAGGAAAGCTAAATCTATCCCAGCATTTATTGAATGAATCAGAGGGTTATTTCATTACAAAGCCAATGGATATTGCCAATCATTTAAATAATTATTTTTTGTGATAAAATCAATAAACTAAGGGGTAATATGGAGCAAACTGGAAATATAAAAGCAGAGGTCTTAATGAGGAACAGCATTATGCAGGAAAAGAACTGCAATTTTCAGTTTGCGAATGTAACAGTGCAAAAGGTAGAAGAATTACTATTGGAATGTAAGGAAAAACCTTCTAGGACAATATTGATTCTAAGTTGTTTAAATTTGTTGCTAGTTTAATTGCTGTCCCTATTACTCATATTTTAAATTTGAGTCTAAATAAAGGGGTTTATCCTCAGGCTTGGAAAACAGCCAAAATTGTACTACTACCAAAAAATACATCTGTGGATCCAACTGTAGACCAATAAGTCTGTTGCCTGCGTTGAGTAAAATTATGGAGAAGATTGTTGCTGAACAAATTCAGAAATATTTTTATGATCATAATTTAAATACAGAATTTCAACATGCCTATAGCGCAGGTCATTCGACCACCACTGCTATGGCTCAAATGACAAGTGATTGGTTAACAGCATTAAATAATAAAAAGTTGGCAGGAGCTATACTGTTAGATTTTAGCGCTGCTTTTGATTTGATTGATCACAAACTTCTATTAAGCAAATTGCACTGTTATGGTTTCAGCTCAACAGCAACAATTTGGTTTCAGAGTTATTTAGGAAATAGGAGGCAAACTGTTTTTTTCAAATGGAAGTTTTTCACATAAAAGAGCAGTTGACTGTGGTGTACCACAGGTGTGGTGTGCCTATAGGACCACTCCTGTTTTCTATATATACAAATGACTTGCCATTGGTCTTAAAGGAAGTAAAAAATAGCTATGTACGCTGATGACTCAACTATCTATTCATCTCAAGGAACAATTGAAGACCTTGAAATTGTGTTATTGGAAGAACTAAAGTCTGTAGTAGAGTGGGTTACAAATAATAAGTTAGTCTAAAATGTTGGGAAGACAAAAAGTATTGTTTCTGGTACCAGACACATGTTGTTGAGTAAACCCAAATTGAATCTAGTAATTAAAGATATGTATGTTGAGCAGGTACTACAGACGAGGCTTCTGGGTATCGAAGTAGACAACCACTTATCATGGTCCAAGCATATCAGTATGGTTGTGCGCAGGATGTGTAATGGTCTTTTTATGGTGAGAAAGTGTTCTCACATGCTGCCTTTTAACGTGAGGGCAGATGTTATGAAATCACTTGTTTTGTCACAGTTGGACTATTGCTCAGAGGTTTGAAAGAGGACTATGATTTATAGAGCCATGTCCGGTTGGAACATTTTGCCCAGAGACATTGTTAATGCACACAGTAAACATCAGTTTAAAGTCCTTTTAAAAAGGCATTTGATCATAAATTAAAATGTATTGCAAATGGTAAATTGTTATTCCACTATAAATTCTTGCTTATAGTCAGAATTATGACTAAACTAGGTCTGGTGTATATGAGTGTGTGTGTTTGGATTTGTATGTAGGTATGTGTGAGTAGGGGTGTGGTGTTTTTAATTGCATTAGTGTTTTGTTTTGCAAAATGTAATGTATTGAATATTGGTGTAAAATTTCGTAAGCAGCATGTTGGATTGTATCGACTCCAGGAAGAGTAGTTGCTCGTGTGCAGCTAATGGAGATCGAAATAAATAAATAAAAATAAATACAAACACTTACTGTTCAAAATGTTTGAATGTTGAATGTTTTTTTAAAAGAGAAAAATGTATACTTTTATTCAGCAAGGATGCATTAAATTGATCAAAAGTGACAGTAAATACATTTAAAATGTTACAAAAGATTCTATTTCAAATAAACAATGTTCTTTTGAACATTATATTCATCAATTTAGTTTAAAATTTACCACATTTTCTACAAAAAATCGGAAAAAGCACAACTGTTTTCAACATTGATAATAATAAATGTTTTTGAGCAGCAAATCATCATATTAGAATGATTTCTGAAGGATCATGTGACACTGAAGACTGGAGTAATGATGCTGAAAATTCAGCTTTGATCACAGGAATAAATTACATTTTACAATATATTCAAATTAAAAGTTACTTTATATTGTAATAATACAGTATTTGAAATTTTTGATCAAAGAAATGCAGACTTCTTTCAAGAACATTAAAATATCTTACCGACTCTAAACTTGTGATCAGTAGTGTATATATAAAAGCAAATAAACTGATGGAAGAGAATTATATGTTGATTTATGATCTGTTTGGTCTGAGACCCATCGTCCTCTCTGAGTGTGAGCTGTGACACTCACTCGCCCTTCTCTTTCAGCCAGTCTGGGTTTCTCTCTTCCTCGCTCAGGTCTTCCAGTTCAGCCAGATCCGTGTCCACTGCTCTCCTGGCCTCCGCCTGCTTCTTCAACCACTGCTCACACACACACACACACACACGGACATGATATGTGTATTAGTGATGCATCGATATGAACATTTTGGCCGATACCGATAATTCTTTATATTTGAAAGCCAATAACCGATATATTGGCCAATAAATCTAAATCCAAATTTTGATATAATTTTTAAGCCTGATTACAAAAACAAAAGTCTCACCATTAAAAGCCACATCCCAAGCACACAATATTATGTTTTTATTATAATTTTATGTAGCTTATATGACAGACTTGCGCTGCACTGATCTGTATTTTCCTTTTTTCCAATTATATTTCAAGCAATTCAAAAGCATCATGCTGAACATCTGAAGAGTCTCGGCTGAAGCAAATAATCCATTATTTATCGGCTTTAATATATATCAGCTAAATTTTCTTTTCAGGCCGATAACCATAACATTAAAAATGAACCAATATCGGCCGATATATCGTTTCTTCCCTTATGTGTGTGATCCTCAACATGACAGAATGGATTTAGTGCTGATCTCTGTGGTTAAAGCAGATCTGACCTCTTCCTCCTCCGGCACGCGAGACTCTCTGAGCGCGGTGGGAAACACTCGTGGAGTGAAGCTGATCTTAATACAGCCAGCTGATCTGGGAACAGGCAGATCTTTTAGGCTGTAATTTACGTCTTTTAGTTTGTCAAGAGATTTAAAGCACAGTTTTTGAAGACTGCGAACGTGCTCTACTATGTAAGAACGAGCCAATTATTGAGTCTGGTAAAGCAAAATAACTGAGAAAAATTAGAAATGGTCTTCAGATGCCATGTCTGTAACTTATATGACAAAATCTAGCATTAATTCGATCTCAAAACAGATTAATTAAAATAAGTTATTAGTCCACCACGTGCGAGACGTCATAAACCAACGTGGTTGAACGATACTTTGCGACATACGGTTTCGGGAAACAGTCGTGACTAGCTAGTTGATTTCTCCAACGATGCATTGTACTATGGTAGTTAAGCAGCGAGCTATATAGTTGTACGGGAAACGCACCCCTGGTGTTGGATTCTGACATCAACCTGATTTTCATTTTCAACATTGGGTTTGGTCTTCTAAATGTGAATTTTGTCATTGTTTTGGTGCACACTAGCTTAGATAACAGTAGCCTAAGACTTAGCCTGGGTGCCAGCCCGAACCCCGCCCACAACATTTTTTGGTCGGGAAGTTCGGTCTGGACTCGATCCGTTGAGGAGTAATTATGCTCGGCTCCCAAAAGGCCGAGTCAATCAAATTGCCAGGGCGGCCTTTAATCGATGATGGACAGATGATCTGCGGTTACGTAATCACCCACGTCACCAAAGAGCGCTTGATTTGAATTAGTTTACAACAAAGACGACTGCAGCTGGAGAATTGAGATTTCACGAGTTCACACTTACAAATAAGTCAGATAGAATAAATGGAGAGGGCTGTGGGCTCGGTAGCCATACTCCCCCCATACTCGTATTCCTGGTTGTGAGAGAACAAGACAAGAAAAGAGTGAGGATTCGGGGTGGTGGAGGGATGCTGAAAAACTGTCAAGGAGTGTTAGGTAAGTTGACAGAGTGAATATGCTTCCTCATGCTGATATAGGGTAACGTTAGACATGGTATTGTTTGATGACAAGTTGATATTGGATTGATTATTTGTACGTGCTCCTCCCGAACTTTGTTTATGAAACATCATGTGTATATTCCGCCATCGCGTCTGTTATAGAAGATATCCACACTACAGCGCATTCATTTTAAAAGAGGAACAGAGAGCCGCAACATTTTGTTGGTAGAGAATATGAATGAAGAATATGCGTCATTTACTCCGTTGCTCTGATTGGTTGTAGATCTATCCAATTGAGTGCAGAGTTTTTTTTTTCCCTGGTTCGGTTGAGATACGCCCCATAATCAAATCTCATTGACTAGAATATGAGTATGACGAAGTCAGGCTAAGTAAGGCTAATATATTCATACTAAAATCCAAAAAACATTAAATAGGGCAGTATTTGAGGGAACAGCCATTTGGGTGTCTGAAAGCATTGTGGACGTTATTGAGTGACTTATTCAATCTCACATTCAATCCCACTGGAACTGTGTTCTAGAAATAAATGTGAAATTGATATGAGGGCAGTCAGGCATAGATTCAGAGGCATAAGGTACTGTAAGTATTACACACAACAATGCAACAATAATTAAACAATGCATTGAAAATTACTTTTGATACTTAAGTAGTTTTAAAAACAAGTACTTCTGTACTTTTACTTAAGTAAAAATCGGTCTTTACAACTTTAATCTGTAACGGAGTAATATTTGACCAGTAGTATCTGTACTTTCACTCAAGTAAGGAAGTTGTGTATTTTGTCCACCTCTGGTCGTATTCCTATAGATGTGGGTCAGCTGAGGGTCAGCTGATGCGCGCTTGACTAACGTGACCTGCCAGAACTAACGCTACGCTTGATACTGCGCTACAGTAATGAGAATCATAATCTGCATGAAAATAAGATTAATTTAACATGAATTTAACATTCTTAACATAACATTCTTTATGCAAAATATAAGATTAAAATGACAGTAAAACACCAGAACCTTATATTCTGACTCCAATGTGAGAATCAAGAAATGAATCTCGACCTTCATCATGGTTTCCAGCGCATATTTCTTCTTCTGCTGAATCCTGGAGGCTTTGGCTTTAGACTTTTCTGCTTCTTTCTCCTGAACTTTGAGAATTGATTGCTTGTTTGCCTTTATTTGAGGAATAAAAATATACAGCGTTTTTAAAAATAACTAGCCCCGGGTTTCACAGACAAGGCTCAAGCTAGTCCCAGATTAAAATACATGTTTGAATCCATTGTTTTGTCTCAAGAATTCACACCAGTAATGTTTTTTTAAAGGCAAGTTTATAAAAGCTACTTAAATATCCTAATTGAACTAAGGCCCAATCCTGGTTTAGTCTAAGCCCTGTCTGTAAAACAGTGCTGATATGTCTCAAATATACAACATCATGAATATATTTCTGTTATGAAAGCTCTCCTACCAATGTTTGTAAAGAGCTGTTCCCACAATTCCTCTCTCCTCAACACCGTTGCCAATCCTGGCTTCACTTTTCTCCTCATTTATTGGCTCAAATAAGAAAACTTCGAACAGAAACGGGGGGAAACTCACCTGTGCAACAGTTCAAGACACATGAATCGAGTACAAGATATCTTCACGGGTTTCTCTAGTTACACATACGAGTATTGTACGTAAAAGTTACACATTGTATTTAATGCTGACCTTCAGATACTCATCCGTGCTGATGATATGGACATTTTGTATATGGAAATCTGTTCTGTTTTTTTCATATATTAAAAGTTAACACATAAAAGGTAAACCAGTTTTTTAAATTGGCGACATTCTGGCCTCAGTTCAATTAATAGCAATCTAACTGTATGGTGTGACCACGCTGGTGCATAAAGCCTTATTACAGGAAATAATACATTGTGCAGTATTACTCATACTTGTATAAGACATGCGTGCTACAGCCGGATTGGTCGAGCTGCTTGGTTATTTGCATTTGAAAGCTACACCCTATAGACTTTTTAAGTCGTCGATTGTCTGTTCTTTTCACATCAAACAACAGGACTGGAAGTGTACAGACACGGTGAACGCTCTGTATCAACTCATAACTTTCACAGGAAGCCACAGGACATCACAAAGCCTATCAACGGTAAGATTTTAATAATATGTGTGATCATTTATGATTGAAGCATAACTAGCTCAATATGATACATTCACAATGATTTGAGTGAGCATAAAAATATCACCCAAGGGTTTATATTTACATACCTCAATATCACTATCTGTGGATTTAATACTCATCAATTTAACATTTTACAATTGATCTAAAGTAACAACACTGGTGTAAACTGATCACTTGCGCACTCATTTTTATTTTCTGTTTTTCAACAGATGGCAGATTCTCAAATCTTAAACAAGAACATGAGTGAAAGGTGGTGGGAGATGTCTTACAAGTTGTTTCTTGAAAGTGATCCAATAAAACAGATTCTGAGACATTCTGAACTATATATGACCGGAGATAAATGGAAAGATAATGGATTCAACTGTGACGCACCCGTTCCTCCTACTGGGATGTTCCGTGGTGTTTCTAAAAGAGCAATTTTGGTGGTGATTTCAAGAGCAAAGAAAATGGATTGGAAGGAGTGGGAGGTAGATCCGCCATCTTCTGAAGCTGATGTACAGGATCTGGGCGAAACTGACAAGAAACTAATAAACGGTGTTACTGACCTGATCTATAAAGAGGACGGCAGCCCAAGACCTTTTAATAAATAGGCTGAACAATATTGATCGATAATGAGAGTCTGAACTAAATGTAATTTGCATCACTATAATGGTATAGGGTGTGGCATGATTTAATTGAAATTAGTTGGCATATATTTACTTGCCTTTTACAAATATTTTGGTTTAATGTTGTTGTACAAGAAAATTATTTTCTTTCTTTTTTTTCATATTACATCCATCAGTCAATCATTTATCCTGTAGTTAAGCATTTACTTTCTCAATTGCATCCATAAGAGAGTATTGTATGCTTTCATGAATTTGTCTAATGATCACTTCTATTGATTTATTAACTCCAGATCAAGGTCTTATTTTGTTGTAATCTGCAATTATATATGATGAATATGGTTGCAATAAACATCCACTCAAAAAGGTGAATGTAGTTTTATTGAAAATATAAAGTTCCTTTTTTTAAGAGTGAATAAAACATTTCTCCAGCATTATGTGTGGTTTATTTTTGGAACAAGTGTTCAAGACACACAAATTCATTAATTTATCATGCATTTAATAATCCTTTATTAACCTTGTATCCTGACTCCAATGTGATCATGTGAGATATCAAGAAATCCGTAAAACCATAATTCTGAGATTAAAAAATGTATTTAGGCCTTTGTTATATGTAATTTGTTTTTATATTATTTTTGAATGTGTGTCAGTCCGCTATAGTATTTTTCTGCCTTCTTCTTCTGAGCCATATGAGGATGCTCACCTCGTCTGGCGACTGCTTGCTTGGGATCGGTCTTCGAGAAGAAAGGGCGTAGTTCTGGCTTGAACACTGGGATGGGTTTAAGTGTGGACCAAAGAAGCTGGTTGATGACGTAACTGCAATGAGAAGTCAAACTATCTTTACTTAAAATGTTCTTATATCTACTGAACATGTTAATTTCCTGTCATCTCTTGGAATATCTGAAAACCAGGTTTCCCTAATATCTGTCATTATTAGCAGAACACATTTTACACACGGAGAAAACCAAATGTTTAGTCAATAATTCAAGAAGGTCCAGACTTAAAGCTCTTGATTCTATTTGGCCTTATGAAAAAGTAACATAGTTCTTGTATCGTTTAAGTATAGCATTTATTACAATAAGGAGGGAGACCAGGGACAGTTGCAACATGTCATTTTTCTCCAATCAGAAACAAGCTAGAGTGATGACACTCATACTGAACATGCACAGTTACACCCTCCCCCAACTAAGAAGACACTAGACATTATTCAACATCTGCTGCTGCATTTATTGAACAAAACTTGTTTTGGAGGTTTGAAAGTAAATGTTTTCATGAGATGTATTTTTGTCATACTGTCCTGATATTTTGTATGAATTAATCAAAACTTAGTTTGAATTATTGTTTTGTTGAGTTCTTCTGACTGACATAGTTATTAGCATGTGTCAAAGTCAGTCTTGCAGGCGTATGATGTTCTGTCATGGCTGATAGTGTTGGGGACGGTTGCAACAAGTTATAAATTGCATGTTTAATAAAAGTTTGTTGCATTGCAAATTGTTCAGTTCTTCCTGTCTGACACTGAAATATGGAGAGATTGAATAGCACCTGCACACTGAATATATGTAGGCCTATGTTCTACACATAAACAACTCAATAACTGTTATTTGATAAATATGACTAAATAAATAAATAATAGGCTACAATAATATTATTGTATAAATAAATAATACTATAATATTATAGTAGTTTTCCCTTAACAGAGATTATCTATTATAAATGAGTTCAAACCAATTTAACGTTTAACAATAGAATGTGATCAATTCTAGTAAAGGTTGTCATTAAAAAGCTTTCAAATTAATGTTGGTGCAGGATGATGTTTCCTCCTCTTTTTGCAGTCTTTTTAGTGACGACTGTTTTTAGATCATGTTTGACTTTCTCCATAGCGTTTTAAAGTGGTAAATTCTCAATAGAATTCAAATTAGCTTCGTATGTTTTCATCAAGGTCGCGATAAGAACGGCTCGCGCAAATCTCAAATCTCTTTCACACACGGTGACGGGACGCGGCAGTCGCGTGTCATGTTCATTTTCAATATATCGTCAACTGCACAAAACGCATCCACAACGAGAGAAAGCGGCAGTCCCGTGTGAAAGTTCGTGGTGTCTCATGGCGGACGTTGCCATTATCAACAACAACAAAAATATGTTAACGGAATTTTTTGTGTTTGTGTCATTTTGTCGTCCATTATTTTATTTTTCGTTTGGTTCAAATAATTTGATGGAAAGATATACAATCTTCATTAGGCTATTTATGTGCTCATGCACCGCAGAGAAAAAAAGGACAACAAATTAAAGGGTTCATGATACCGGGAAGAGCAGAGAGACTATAATTTTAAAATTGTATAATTGCAGGGACGTGCACAGACATTTTGAGGGGCAGGGGCTCAAGTGAAATAAAGGGCACTTCTCATAATTAAGGTTTTTTTTTTTTTTTTTTTTTAACAAAAAAGTATATTAACGCAACTCTGACTTCTTTTAAAAAAAAATAATTTAAAAAGTTAATTAATTTTATCTTCCTCAAACTCACGCAATTGTTTCATTTTTAAAAGATGTCTACAAAATAATCAGTTCACACAGAAACCATGGTCTCCTTCACTAGGTTTATAGAGCAGCAAAGGAAACCATTCCACAATGTGCATGTTTTGAAAACATTTCCTATGCTACTAGTTTCAAGTATATATTTATTAATTGTTTAAATACTTTGTTTCACAAGCAAAATAACTTTTTAGCTTCATACAACCAAGCATCAGAATACTGAATTGCCTTAATGTTTTAAGCAAATACATTAATATTATTATTGCTATGCATGTACACACAGACATACACAATAACTGGTGACTGACATGGACTTAGTTTCACATTTGAGGGAGGACTGTATCATCATCAAATAAAACCTTCAAAATCCACATTTAGATGGAGTTTGTTTTAAACCTACTACACTCTTAAAAATATTATGTGGCTTAGTAAATATTACAGAAATATTTAACTTTATTAACTTAATAAAATCTCTGAAAATCTTTACTTGATTGTTTGAATTAAACTTACCAAAATAATTGAGTAAAAATTCAATAAAGGCCAATGTCATGCATGTATTTGTGGTTGTATGGAATACTATTTTATAAAGGTTTAGAGGAAATAAAAAAAAGTTAAATTACTCAATTATTTTTTAAATTACTAAATTATTATTTATTAATGTACCAGATGCAGTTACTCAGATTTACTACATTTTTTAGAGTGTATCCTCCATCTGTTTGCATCTGTAGATTTCTTCTAAATTCACCAGTTTAGATTTCTAAATTTCAGGGGGAAAGACTCTTGATGTAAGTCATTAACTGGGGACGTTCTGTATGCAAATTAGGCGTCAACTAGTTAAAATGCGCACATTTGACAGGGCAATGCAGGTAAATAGGATAAACAAAATAACTAAAGCATATCACCTTGATAGGCTATATGCTTATTTTATTACTAACTTATTTTATTACATGGCTTGGTTGAATTCCAATGTAGAATGCGTTGCCATGAAAAACAAAGCGTTGCTATGGACTCACAGGATTCTAACCGTAGAGACGGAGCGTACTATTTTCTTTAGCGGAAGCAATACAATCGGGTTTTAATCGGGAGAGAGAGAGAGAGAGAGAGAGAGAGAGAGAGGGAGCGCTTCAGAACTCCTGACCTGATATTTAGATATACTATTCTTCAATAAATATATTTGTTTGACAGGGAAGCTTTGCGCAAACAGGAATATATATTATTTTTCAAAAATAAAAAAAAGCACCCCAGAAAAAAGGGCACTTTCTCTACAGGAATAAAAAGGGCAGGTGCTCAAGCCCCCTTTGATGTCTATGTGTGCACGTGCCTGTATAATTGTATATCTGTAAATTAGCTACAACATAAACTGTAGGCCTACACGTGTAATAGGCTATGTAGGCTACATTCATTGGTAACAGAATAATATAATAAAAAAATAATTAGTAGTTGATTAACACTTCAGCTACTATTAACTAATATGGAAACAAGCTTAACTAATCAGTAAGTAATATCGAATTTAGGACTAAGAAAGTTCCTTATTAGATAATCGATAATTACTTAATGAGATTGGCATCATTAATAACTAAGGTAGCCTAATTATGACATCCTGCATTACTTACATTTCTTATTAATGACAGACCATTATTCTAAAGTGTTACCCATTAAAACAATTATATTTATATCTGTCTGCACTCCTTTCTTCTGCACTGGAAGCTCCTGTCACCAAGACAAATTCTGTGTGCGTGTAAACACTCGGTAATAAAGCTCATTCTGAGTGTGATCATTTGGATCTTAATAATGATCCTCTCAGATCCAAGATGGTTATTCGCTGCCGCCACTTTATGCAAAATTAAACTGTTTGGCTTCATTCATATTGCGCAGTAATTGATCCGTTCTGTTCGTACAGCTTATTAAATCTCTGAACAAGCGATGTAATCAATTAATTTAATTAATATTCTGATTCGGTGTGGGCGGTCAGACCGGCAACATGTGAGAAGTGTTCACTTCGGGCACTTATGTTTTTAATATTAAATCACACAGAAAGAATGGTTAGGTCGAAGAAATGTTTTATTTATTCTTTTTAACCTTTTACTAATCGTCTTCCCGAAAAACTACATTCACCTTTTTAAATGGATGTTTATTGCACCCATATTCATCATATATAATTGCAGATTACAACAAAATAAGGAGTTAATAAATCAATAGAAGAGATCATTATGGACAAATTCATGAAAGCATACAATAGCCTCATATGGATGCAAATAAGGAGGTAAATTATTAACTACAGTATAAATGATTAACTAATGGATGTAATATGAAGAAAAAGACCATCATTTTCTTATTTAAAAATAACCATTACATATTTGTAAATTAATTTCAATTAAAACATGGAACAGAATAACCCTACAATTATAGTGATGCAAATTACATTTGTAGTTCTTCAGACTCTCATTATCGATCAATATTGTTCAGCCTATTTATTAAAAGGTCTTGGGCTGCCGTCCTCTTTATAGATCAGGTCAGTAACACAGTTTATTAGTTTCTTGTGATTCTCTTCCAGATCCGGTACATCAGGTTCATAAGATGGCGGAAGATCCTTCCAGTTCAAGTTCCATTTCCTTGATCTTGAAATCACCGCCAAAATGGCTCTTTTAGAAACATCATTGACTTTCCCAGGGGGAGGAACATGTGTGGTGCGGTTGAATCCATAATCATCCCAATTATCTCCGGTCATACAACATTTAGAATGGTACAGAATTCTATTTATTGGATCACATTCAAGAAACAACTTGTATGCCTTCTCCCACCACTCTTCATTGACTATTTGGTTTATGTTTTGCCAATCTGCCATCTGTTGAAAAACAGGAAATAAAAATGAGTGCGCTAGTGATCAGTTTACATCAGTGTTGTTACTTTAGATCAATTGTAAAATGTTAAATTGATGAGTATTAAATCCACAGATAGTGATATTGAGGTATGTAAATATAAACCCTTGGGTGATATTTTTATGCTCACTCAAATCATTGTGAATGTATCATATTGAGCTAGTTATGCTTCAATCATAAATGATCACAGATATTATTAAAATCTTACCGTTGATAGGCTTTGTGATGTCCTGTGGCTTCCTGTGAAAGTTGAGTTGATACAGAGCGTTCACCGTGTCTGTACACTTCCAGTCCTGTTGTTTGATGTGAAAAGAACAGACAATCGACGACTTAAAAAGTCTATAGGGTGTAGCTTTCAAATGGAAATAACCAAACAGCTCGACCAATCCGGCTGTAGCACGCATGTCTTATACAAGTATGAGTAATACTGCATAATGATTATTTCCTGTAATAAGGCTTTATGCACCAGCGTGGTCACACCATACGCAGTCAGATTGCTATAATCTGAGATATTTTAACCAGCACTACTGGCTAGTCCAGAATCTGGCCAATTTAGAAATACTGTATATCAGTGTCCCTTTAAAAGCAATATGTCACTAATGTCCATGTCATCAGCACGGATGAGTATCTGATGGTCAACATTAAATACAATGTGTAACTGTAACGTACAATACTCGTAAGTGTAGAACCATCTATTTCGTTCTCTCCCAAACGCTCTGCTTGACATATAAATTTAGAATCATGCAAGCTAGAGATACACATGCACAACACACACACACACTACTCCATATAATCATATAATCACGTGTAAAACCTTGTTTGTTTTGCTTGTCAGAATCGTTTTGTATATACAGTGCTGTCTTTGTATTTTGTCTTACTCTGTCCTGTCCTAAAAGAAAAAAAGAAACCTGTGAAGATATCATGTACTTGTTCATATGTGTCTTGAACTGTTGTGCAGTTTCCCCCGTTTCTGTTCGAAGTTTTCATATTTGGCCAATAAATGAGGAGAAAAGTGAAGCCAGGATTGGAAACGGTGTTGAGATTAATTGTGGGACCAGTAGAAGATCTTTCATTCTTTCATAACTATACTCGTGATGTTGTATTTGAGACAACATGATTGATGATCAGATTGATTTAAACAATATGTTGGGAAGGAAAGCTAAATCTATCCCAGCATTTATTGAATGAATCAGAGGGTTATTTCATTACAAAGCCAATGGATATTGCCAATCATTTAAATAATTATTTTTTGTGATAAAATCAATAAACTAAGGGGTAATATGGAGCAAACTGGAAATATAAAAGCAGAGGTCTTAATGAGGAACAGCATTATGCAGGAAAAGAACTGCAATTTTCAGTTTGCGAATGTAACAGTGCAAAAGGTAGAAGAATTACTATTGGAATGTAAGGAAAAACCTTCTAGGACAATATTGATTCTAAGTTGTTTAAATTTGTTGCTAGTTTAATTGCTGTCCCTATTACTCATATTTTAAATTTGAGTCTAAATAAAGGGGTTTATCCTCAGGCTTGGAAAACAGCCAAAATTGTACTACTACCAAAAAATACATCTGTGGATCCAACTGTAGACCAATAAGTCTGTTGCCTGCGTTGAGTAAAATTATGGAGAAGATTGTTGCTGAACAAATTCAGAAATATTTTTATGATCATAATTTAAATACAGAATTTCAACATGCCTATAGCGCAGGTCATTCGACCACCACTGCTATGGCTCAAATGACAAGTGATTGGTTAACAGCATTAAATAATAAAAAGTTGGCAGGAGCTATACTGTTAGATTTTAGCGCTGCTTTTGATTTGATTGATCACAAACTTCTATTAAGCAAATTGCACTGTTATGGTTTCAGCTCAACAGCAACAATTTGGTTTCAGAGTTATTTAGGAAATAGGAGGCAAACTGTTTTTTTCAAATGGAAGTTTTTCACATAAAAGAGCAGTTGACTGTGGTGTACCACAGGTGTGGTGTGCCTATAGGACCACTCCTGTTTTCTATATATACAAATGACTTGCCATTGGTCTTAAAGGAAGTAAAAAATAGCTATGTACGCTGATGACTCAACTATCTATTCATCTCAAGGAACAATTGAAGACCTTGAAATTGTGTTATTGGAAGAACTAAAGTCTGTAGTAGAGTGGGTTACAAATAATAAGTTAGTCTAAAATGTTGGGAAGACAAAAAGTATTGTTTCTGGTACCAGACACATGTTGTTGAGTAAACCCAAATTGAATCTAGTAATTAAAGATATGTATGTTGAGCAGGTACTACAGACGAGGCTTCTGGGTATCGAAGTAGACAACCACTTATCATGGTCCAAGCATATCAGTATGGTTGTGCGCAGGATGTGTAATGGTCTTTTTATGGTGAGAAAGTGTTCTCACATGCTGCCTTTTAACGTGAGGGCAGATGTTATGAAATCACTTGTTTTGTCACAGTTGGACTATTGCTCAGAGGTTTGAAAGAGGACTATGATTTATAGAGCCATGTCCGGTTGGAACATTTTGCCCAGAGACATTGTTAATGCACACAGTAAACATCAGTTTAAAGTCCTTTTAAAAAGGCATTTGATCATAAATTAAAATGTATTGCAAATGGTAAATTGTTATTCCACTATAAATTCTTGCTTATAGTCAGAATTATGACTAAACTAGGTCTGGTGTATATGAGTGTGTGTGTTTGGATTTGTATGTAGGTATGTGTGAGTAGGGGTGTGGTGTTTTTAATTGCATTAGTGTTTTGTTTTGCAAAATGTAATGTATTGAATATTGGTGTAAAATTTCGTAAGCAGCATGTTGGATTGTATCGACTCCAGGAAGAGTAGTTGCTCGTGTGCAGCTAATGGAGATCGAAATAAATAAATAAAAATAAATACAAACACTTACTGTTCAAAATGTTTGAGTCAGTAAGATTTTTTTTTTAAAAGAGAAAAATGTATACTTTTATTCAGCAAGGATGCATTAAATTGATCAAAAGTGACAGTAAATACATTTAAAATGTTACAAAAGATTCTATTTCAAATAAACAATGTTCTTTTGAACATTATATTCATCAATTTAGTTTAAAATTTACCACATTTTCTACAAAAAATCGGAAAAAGCACAACTGTTTTCAACATTGATAATAATAAATGTTTTTGAGCAGCAAATCATCATATTAGAATGATTTCTGAAGGATCATGTGACACTGAAGACTGGAGTAATGATGCTGAAAATTCAGCTTTGATCACAGGAATAAATTACATTTTACAATATATTCAAATTAAAAGTTACTTTATATTGTAATAATACAGTATTTGAAATTTTTGATCAAAGAAATGCAGACTTCTTTCAAGAACATTAAAATATCTTACCGACTCTAAACTTGTGATCAGTAGTGTGTATATAAAAGCAAATAAACTGATGGAAGAGAATTATATGTTGATTTATGATCTGTTTGGTCTGAGACCCATCGTCCTCTCTGAGTGTGAGCTGTGACACTCACTCGCCCTTCTCTTTCAGCCAGTCTGGGTTTCTCTCTTCCTCGCTCAGGTCTTCCAGTTCAGCCAGATCCGTGTCCACTGCTCTCCTGGCCTCCGCCTGCTTCTTCAACCACTGCTCACACACACACACACACACACGGACATGATATGTGTATTAGTGATGCATCGATATGAACATTTTGGCCGATACCGATAATTCTTTATATTTGAAAGCCAATAACCGATATATTGGCCAATAAATCTAAATCCAAATTTTGATATAATTTTTAAGCCTGATTACAAAAACAAAAGTCTCACCATTAAAAGCCACATCCCAAGCACACAATATTATGTTTTTATTATAATTTTATGTAGCTTATATGACAGACTTGCGCTGCACTGATCTGTATTTTCCTTTTTTCCAATTATATTTCAAGCAATTCAAAAGCATCATGCTGAACATCTGAAGAGTCTCGGCTGAAGCAAATAATCCATTATTTATCGGCTTTAATATATATCAGCTAAATTTTCTTTTCAGGCCGATAACCATAACATTAAAAATGAACCAATATCGGCCGATATATCGTTTCTTCCCTTATGTGTGTGATCCTCAACATGACAGAATGGATTTAGTGCTGATCTCTGTGGTTAAAGCAGATCTGACCTCTTCCTCCTCCGGCACGCGAGACTCTCTGAGCGCGGTGGGAAACACTCGTGGAGTGAAGCTGATCTTAATACAGCCAGCTGATCTGGGAACAGGCAGATCTTTTAGGCTGTAATTTACGTCTTTTAGTTTGTCAAGAGATTTAAAGCACAGTTTTTGAAGACTGCGAACGTGCTCTACTATGTAAGAACGAGCCAATTATTGAGTCTGGTAATAAAGCAAAATAACTGAGAAAAATTAGAAATGGTCTTCAGATGCCATGTCTGTAACTTATATGACAAAATCTAGCATTAATTCGATCTCAAAACAGATTAATTAAAATAAGTTATTAGTCCACCACGTGCGAGACGTCATAAACCAACGTGGTTGAACGATACTTTGCGACATACGGTTTCGGGAAACAGTCGTGACTAGCTAGTTGATTTCTCCAACGATGCATTGTACTATGGTAGTTAAGCAGCGAGCTATATAGTTGTACGGGAAACGCACCCCTGGTGTTGGATTCTGACATCAACCTGATTTTCATTTTCAACATTGGGTTTGGTCTTCTAAATGTGAATTTTGTCATTGTTTTGGTGCACACTAGCTTAGATAACAGTAGCCTAAGACTTAGCCTGGGTGCCAGCCCGAACCCCGCCCACAACATTTTTTGGTCGGGAAGTTCGGTCTGGACTCGATCCGTTGAGGAGTAATTATGCTCGGCTCCCAAAAGGCCGAGTCAATCAAATTGCCAGGGCGGCCTTTAATCGATGATGGACAGATGATCTGCGGTTACGTAATCACCCACGTCACCAAAGAGCGCTTGATTTGAATTAGTTTACAACAAAGACGACTGCAGCTGGAGAATTGAGATTTCACGAGTTCACACTTACAAATAAGTCAGATAGAATAAATGGAGAGGGCTGTGGGCTCGGTAGCCATACTCCCCCCATACTCGTATTCCTGGTTGTGAGAGAACAAGACAAGAAAAGAGTGAGGATTCGGGGTGGTGGAGGGATGCTGAAAAACTGTCAAGGAGTGTTAGGTAAGTTGACAGAGTGAATATGCTTCCTCATGCTGATATAGGGTAACGTTAGACATGGTATTGTTTGATGACAAGTTGATATTGGATTGATTATTTGTACGTGCTCCTCCCGAACTTTGTTTATGAAACATCATGTGTATATTCCGCCATCGCGTCTGTTATAGAAGATATCCACACTACAGCGCATTCATTTTAAAAGAGGAACAGAGAGCCGCAACATTTTGTTGGTAGAGAATATGAATGAAGAATATGCGTCATTTACTCCGTTGCTCTGATTGGTTGTAGATCTATCCAATTGAGTGCAGAGTTTTTTTTTTCCCTGGTTCGGTTGAGATACGCCCCATAATCAAATCTCATTGACTAGAATATGAGTATGACGAAGTCAGGCTAAGTAAGGCTAATATATTCATACTAAAATCCAAAAAACATTAAATAGGGCAGTATTTGAGGGAACAGCCATTTGGGGTGTCTGAAAGCATTGTGGACGTTATTGAGTGACTTATTCAATCTCACATTCAATCCCACTGGAACTGTGTTCTAGAAATAAATGTGAAATTGATATGAGGGCAGTCAGGCATAGATTCAGAGGCATAAGGTACTGTAAGTATTACACACAACAATGCAACAATAATTAAACAATGCATTGAAAATTACTTTTGATACTTAAGTAGTTTTAAAAACAAGTACTTCTGTACTTTTACTTAAGTAAAAATCGGTCTTTACAACTTTAATCTGTAACGGAGTAATATTTGACCAGTAGTATCTGTACTTTCACTCAAGTAAGGAAGTTGTGTATTTTGTCCACCTCTGGTCTTATTCCTATAGATGTGGATCAGCTGAGGGTCAGCTGATGCGCGCTTGACTAACGTGACCTGCCAGAACTAACGCTACGCTTGATACTGCGCTACAGTAATGAGAATCATAATCTGCATGAAAATAAGATTAATTTAACATGAATTTAACATTCTTAACATAACATTCTTTATGCAAAATATAAGATTAAAATGACAGTAAAACACCAGAACCTTATATTCTGACTCCAATGTGAGAATCAAGAAATGAATCTCGACCTTCATCATGGTTTCCAGCGCATATTTCTTCTTCTGCTGAATCCTGGAGGCTTTGGCTTTAGACTTTTCTGCTTCTTTCTCCTGAACTTTGAGAATTGATTGCTTGTTTGCCTTTATTTGAGGAATAAAAATATACAGCGTTTTTAAAAATAACTAGCCCCGGGTTTCACAGACAAGGCTCAAGCTAGTCCCAGATTAAAATACATGTTTGAATCCATTGTTTTGTCTCAAGAATTCACACCAGTAATGTTTTTTTAAAGGCAAGTTTATAAAAGCTACTTAAATATCCTAATTGAACTAAGGCCCAATCCTGGTTTAGTCTAAGCCCTGTCTGTAAAACAGTGCTGATATGTCTCAAATATACAACATCATGAATATATTTCTGTTATGAAAGCTCTCCTACCAATGTTTGTAAAGAGCTGTTCCCACAATTCCTCTCTCCTCAACACCGTTGCCAATCCTGGCTTCACTTTTCTCCTCATTTATTGGCTCAAATAAGAAAACTTCGAACAGAAACGGGGGGAAACTCACCTGTGCAACAGTTCAAGACACATGAATCGAGTACAAGATATCTTCACGGGTTTCTCTAGTTACACATACGAGTATTGTACGTAAAAGTTACACATTGTATTTAATGCTGACCTTCAGATACTCATCCGTGCTGATGATATGGACATTTTGTATATGGAAATCTGTTCTGTTTTTTTCATATATTAAAAGTTAACACATAAAAGGTAAACCAGTTTTTTAAATTGGCGACATTCTGGCCTCAGTTCAATTAATAGCAATCTAACTGTATGGTGTGACCACGCTGGTGCATAAAGCCTTATTACAGGAAATAATACATTGTGCAGTATTACTCATACTTGTATAAGACATGCGTGCTACAGCCGGATTGGTCGAGCTGCTTGGTTATTTGCATTTGAAAGCTACACCCTATAGACTTTTTAAGTCGTCGATTGTCTGTTCTTTTCACATCAAACAACAGGACTGGAAGTGTACAGACACGGTGAACGCTCTGTATCAACTCATAACTTTCACAGGAAGCCACAGGACATCACAAAGCCTATCAACGGTAAGATTTTAATAATATGTGTGATCATTTATGATTGAAGCATAACTAGCTCAATATGATACATTCACAATGATTTGAGTGAGCATAAAAATATCACCCAAGGGTTTATATTTACATACCTCAATATCACTATCTGTGGATTTAATACTCATCAATTTAACATTTTACAATTGATCTAAAGTAACAACACTGGTGTAAACTGATCACTTGCGCACTCATTTTTATTTCCTGTTTTTCAACAGATGGCAGATTCTCAAATCTTAAACAAGAACATGAGTGAAAGGTGGTGGGAGATGTCTTACAAGTTGTTTCTTGAAAGTGATCCAATAAAACAGATTCTGAGACATTCTGAACTATATATGACCGGAGATAAATGGAAAGATAATGGATTCAACTGTGACGCACCCGTTCCTCCTACTGGGATGTTCCGTGGTGTTTCTAAAAGAGCAATTTTGGTGGTGATTTCAAGAGCAAAGAAAATGGATTGGAAGGAGTGGGAGGTAGATCCGCCATCTTCTGAAGCTGATGTACAGGATCTGGGCGAAACTGACAAGAAACTAATAAACGGTGTTACTGACCTGATCTATAAAGAGGACGGCAGCCCAAGACCTTTTAATAAATAGGCTGAACAATATTGATCGATAATGAGAGTCTGAACTAAATGTAATTTGCATCACTATAATGGTATAGGGTGTGGCATGATTTAATTGAAATTAGTTGGCATATATTTACTTGCCTTTTACAAATATTTTGGTTTAATGTTGTTGTACAAGAAAATTATTTTCTTTCTTTTTTTTCATATTACATCCATCAGTCAATCATTTATCCTGTAGTTAAGCATTTACTTTCTCAATTGCATCCATAAGAGAGTATTGTATGCTTTCATGAATTTGTCTAATGATCACTTCTATTGATTTATTAACTCCAGATCAAGGTCTTATTTTGTTGTAATCTGCAATTATATATGATGAATATGGTTGCAATAAACATCCACTCAAAAAGGTGAATGTAGTTTTATTGAAAATATAAAGTTCCTTTTTTTAAGAGTGAATAAAACATTTCTCCAGCATTATGTGTGGTTTATTTTTGGAACAAGTGTTCAAGACACACAAATTCATTAATTTATCATGCATTTAATAATCCTTTATTAACCTTGTATCCTGACTCCAATGTGATCATGAGATATCAAGAAATCCGTAAAACCATAATTCTGAGATTAAAAAATGTATTTAGGCCTTTGTTATATGTAATTTGTTTTTATATTATTTTTGAATGTGTGTCAGTCCGCTATAGTATTTTTCTGCCTTCTTCTTCTGAGCCATATGAGGATGCTCACCTCGTCTGGCGACTGCTTGCTTGGGATCGGTCTTCGAGAAGAAAGGGCGTAGTTCTGGCTTGAACACTGGGATGGGTTTAAGTGTGGACCAAAGAAGCTGGTTGATGACGTAACTGCAATGAGAAGTCAAACTATCTTTACTTAAAATGTTCTTATATCTACTGAACATGTTAATTTCCTGTCATCTCTTGGAATATCTGAAAACCAGGTTTCCCTAATATCTGTCATTATTAGCAGAACACATTTTACACACGGAGAAAACCAAATGTTTAGTCAATAATTCAAGAAGGTCCAGACTTAAAGCTCTTGATTCTATTTGGCCTTATGAAAAAGTAACATAGTTCTTGTATCGTTTAAGTATAGCATTTATTACAATAAGGAGGGAGACCAGGGACAGTTGCAACATGTCATTTTTCTCCAATCAGAAACAAGCTAGAGTGATGACACTCATACTGAACATGCACAGTTACACCCTCCCCCAACTAAGAAGACACTAGACATTATTCAACATCTGCTGCTGCATTTATTGAACAAAACTTGTTTTGGAGGTTTGAAAGTAAATGTTTTCATGAGATGTATTTTTGTCATACTGTCCTGATATTTTGTATGAATTAATCAAAACTTAGTTTGAATTATTGTTTTGTTGAGTTCTTCTGACTGACATAGTTATTAGCATGTGTCAAAGTCAGTCTTGCAGGCGTATGATGTTCTGTCATGGCTGATAGTGTTGGGGACGGTTGCAACAAGTTATAAATTGCATGTTTAATAAAAGTTTGTTGCATTGCAAATTGTTCAGTTCTTCCTGTCTGACACTGAAATATGGAGAGATTGAATAGCACCTGCACACTGAATATATGTAGGCCTATGTTCTACACATAAACAACTCAATAACTGTTATTTGATAAATATGACTAAATAAATAAATAATAGGCTACAATAATATTATTGTATAAATAAATAATACTATAATATTATAGTAGTTTTCCCTTAACAGAGATTATCTATTATAAATGAGTTCAAACCAATTTAACGTTTAACAATAGAATGTGATCAATTCTAGTAAAGGTTGTCATTAAAAAGCTTTCAAATTAATGTTGGTGCAGGATGATGTTTCCTCCTCTTTTTGCAGTCTTTTTAGTGACGACTGTTTTTAGATCATGTTTGACTTTCTCCATAGCGTTTTAAAGTGGTAAATTCTCAATAGAATTCAAATTAGCTTCGTATGTTTTCATCAAGGTCGCGATAAGAACGGCTCGCGCAAATCTCAAATCTCTTTCACACACGGTGACGGGACGCGGCAGTCGCGTGTCATGTTCATTTTCAATATATCGTCAACTGCACAAAACGCATCCACAACGAGAGAAAGCGGCAGTCCCGTGTGAAAGTTCGTGGTGTCTCATGGCGGACGTTGCCATTATCAACAACAACAAAAATATGTTAACGGAATTTTTTGTGTTTGTGTCATTTTGTCGTCCATTATTTTATTTTTCGTTTGGTTCAAATAATTTGATGGAAAGATATACAATCTTCATTAGGCTATTTATGTGCTCATGCACCGCAGAGAAAAAAAGGACAACAAATTAAAGGGTTCATGATACCGGGAAGAGCAGAGAGACTATAATTTTAAAATTGTATAATTGCAGGGACGTGCACAGACATTTTGAGGGGCAGGGGCTCAAGTGAAATAAAGGGCACTTCTCATAATTAAGGTTTTTTTTTTTTTTTTTTTTTTAACAAAAAAGTATATTAACGCAACTCTGACTTCTTTTTAAAAAAAATAATTTAAAAAGTTAATTAATTTTATCTTCCTCAAACTCACGCAATTGTTTCATTTTTAAAAGATGTCTACAAAATAATCAGTTCACACAGAAACCATGGTCTCCTTCACTAGGTTTATAGAGCAGCAAAGGAAACCATTCCACAATGTGCATGTTTTGAAAACATTTCCTATGCTACTAGTTTCAAGTATATATTTATTAATTGTTTAAATACTTTGTTTCACAAGCAAAATAACTTTTTAGCTTCATACAACCAAGCATCAGAATACTGAATTGCCTTAATGTTTTAAGCAAATACATTAATATTATTATTGCTATGCATGTACACACAGACATACACAATAACTGGTGACTGACATGGACTTAGTTTCACATTTGAGGGAGGACTGTATCATCATCAAATAAAACCTTCAAAATCCACATTTAGATGGAGTTTGTTTTAAACCTACTACACTCTTAAAAATATTATGTGGCTTAGTAAATATTACAGAAATATTTAACTTTATTAACTTAATAAAATCTCTGAAAATCTTTACTTGATTGTTTGAATTAAACTTACCAAAATAATTGAGTAAAAATTCAATAAAGGCCAATGTCATGCATGTATTTGTGGTTGTATGGAATACTATTTTATAAAGGTTTAGAGGAAATAAAAAAAAGTTAAATTACTCAATTATTTTTTAAATTACTAAATTATTATTTATTAATGTACCAGATGCAGTTACTCAGATTTACTACATTTTTTAGAGTGTATCCTCCATCTGTTTGCATCTGTAGATTTCTTCTAAATTCACCAGTTTAGATTTCTAAATTTCAGGGGGAAAGACTCTTGATGTAAGTCATTAACTGGGGACGTTCTGTATGCAAATTAGGCGTCAACTAGTTAAAATGCGCACATTTGACAGGGCAATGCAGGTAAATAGGATAAACAAAATAACTAAAGCATATCACCTTGATAGGCTATATGCTTATTTTATTACTAACTTATTTTATTACATGGCTTGGTTGAATTCCAATGTAGAATGCGTTGCCATGAAAAACAAAGCGTTGCTATGGACTCACAGGATTCTAACCGTAGAGACGGAGCGTACTATTTTCTTTAGCGGAAGCAATACAATCGGGTTTTAATCGGGAGAGAGAGAGAGAGAGAGAGAGAGAGAGAGAGAGAGGGAGCGCTTCAGAACTCCTGACCTGATATTTAGATATACTATTCTTCAATAAATATATTTGTTTGACAGGGAAGCTTTGCGCAAACAGGAATATATATTATTTTTCAAAAATAAAAAAAAGCACCCCAGAAAAAAGGGCACTTTCTCTACAGGAATAAAAAGGGCAGGTGCTCAAGCCCCCTTTGATGTCTATGTGTGCACGTGCCTGTATAATTGTATATCTGTAAATTAGCTACAACATAAACTGTAGGCCTACACGTGTAATAGGCTATGTAGGCTACATTCATTGGTAACAGAATAATATAATAAAAAATAATTAGTAGTTGATTAACACTTCAGCTACTATTAACTAATATGGAAACAAGCTTAACTAATCAGTAAGTAATATCGAATTTAGGACTAAGAAAGTTCCTTATTAGATAATCGATAATTACTTAATGAGATTGGCATCATTAATAACTAAGGTAGCCTAATTATGACATCCTGCATTACTTACATTTCTTATTAATGACAGACCATTATTCTAAAGTGTTACCCATTAAAACAATTATATTTATATCTGTCTGCACTCCTTTCTTCTGCACTGGAAGCTCCTGTCACCAAGACAAATTCTGTGTGCGTGTAAACACTCGGTAATAAAGCTCATTCTGAGTGTGATCATTTGGATCTTAATAATGATCCTCTCAGATCCAAGATGGTTATTCGCTGCCGCCACTTTATGCAAAATTAAACTGTTTGGCTTCATTCATATTGCGCAGTAATTGATCCGTTCTGTTCGTACAGCTTATTAAATCTCTGAACAAGCGATGTAATCAATTAATTTAATTAATATTCTGATTCGGTGTGGGCGGTCAGACCGGCAACATGTGAGAAGTGTTCACTTCGGGCACTTATGTTTTTAATATTAAATCACACAGAAAGAATGGTTAGGTCGAAGAAATGTTTTATTTATTCTTTTTAACCTTTTACTAATCGTCTTCCCGAAAAACTACATTCACCTTTTTAAATGGATGTTTATTGCACCCATATTCATCATATATAATTGCAGATTACAACAAAATAAGGAGTTAATAAATCAATAGAAGAGATCATTATGGACAAATTCATGAAAGCATACAATAGCCTCATATGGATGCAAATAAGGAGGTAAATTATTAACTACAGTATAAATGATTAACTAATGGATGTAATATGAAGAAAAAGACCATCATTTTCTTATTTAAAAATAACCATTACATATTTGTAAATTAATTTCAATTAAAACATGGAACAGAATAACCCTACAATTATAGTGATGCAAATTACATTTGTAGTTCTTCAGACTCTCATTATCGATCAATATTGTTCAGCCTATTTATTAAAAGGTCTTGGGCTGCCGTCCTCTTTATAGATCAGGTCAGTAACACAGTTTATTAGTTTCTTGTGATTCTCTTCCAGATCCGGTACATCAGGTTCATAAGATGGCGGAAGATCCTTCCAGTTCAAGTTCCATTTCCTTGATCTTGAAATCACCGCCAAAATGGCTCTTTTAGAAACATCATTGACTTTCCCAGGGGGAGGAACATGTGTGGTGCGGTTGAATCCATAATCATCCCAATTATCTCCGGTCATACAACATTTAGAATGGTACAGAATTCTATTTATTGGATCACATTCAAGAAACAACTTGTATGCCTTCTCCCACCACTCTTCATTGACTATTTGGTTTATGTTTTGCCAATCTGCCATCTGTTGAAAAACAGGAAATAAAAATGAGTGCGCTAGTGATCAGTTTACACCAGTGTTGTTACTTTAGATCAATTGTAAAATGTTAAATTGATGAGTATTAAATCCACAGATAGTGATATTGAGGTATGTAAATATAAACCCTTGGGTGATATTTTTATGCTCACTCAAATCATTGTGAATGTATCATATTGAGCTAGTTATGCTTCAATCATAAATGATCACACATATTATTAAAACCTTACCGTTGATAGGCTTTGTGATGTCCTGTGGCTTCCTGTGAAAGTTGAGTTGATACAGAGCGTTCACCGTGTCTGTACACTTCCAGTCCTGTTGTTTGATGTGAAAAGAACAGACAATCGACGACTTAAAAAGTCTATAGGGTGTAGCTTTCAAATGGAAATAACCAAACAGCTCGACCAATCCGGCTGTAGCACGCATGTCTTATACAAGTATGAGTAATACTGCATAATGATTATTTCCTGTAATAAGGCTTTATGCACCAGCGTGGTCACACCATACGCAGTCAGATTGCTATAATCTGAGATATTTTAACCAGCACTACTGGCTAGTCCAGAATCTGGCCAATTTAGAAATACTGTATATCAGTGTCCCTTTAAAAGCAATATGTCACTAATGTCCATGTCATCTGCACGGATGAGTATCTGATGGTCAACATTAAATACAATGTGTAACTGTAACGTACAATACTCGTAAGTGTAGAACCATCTATTTCGTTCTCTCCCAAACGCTCTGCTTGACATATAAATTTAGAATCATGCAAGCTAGAGATACACATGCACAACACACACACACACTACTCCATATAATCATATAATCACGTGTAAAACCTTGTTTGTTTTGCTTGTCAGAATCGTTTTGTATATACAGTGCTGTCTTTGTATTTTGTCTTACTCTGTCCTGTCCTAAAAGAAAAAAAGAAACCTGTGAAGATATCATGTACTTGTTCATATGTGTCTTGAACTGTTGTGCAGTTTCCCCCGTTTCTGTTCGAAGTTTTCATATTTGGCCAATAAATGAGGAGAAAAGTGAAGCCAGGATTGGAAACGGTGTTGAGATTAATTGTGGGACCAGTAGAAGATCTTTCATTCTTTCATAACTATACTCGTGATGTTGTATTTGAGACAACATGATTGATGATCAGATTGATTTAAACAATATGTTGGGAAGGAAAGCTAAATCTATCCCAGCATTTATTGAATGAATCAGAGGGTTATTTCATTACAAAGCCAATGGATATTGCCAATCATTTAAATAATTATTTTTTGTGATAAAATCAATAAACTAAGGGGTAATATGGAGCAAACTGGAAATATAAAAGCAGAGGTCTTAATGAGGAACAGCATTATGCAGGAAAAGAACTGCAATTTTCAGTTTGCGAATGTAACAGTGCAAAAGGTAGAAGAATTACTATTGGAATGTAAGGAAAAACCTTCTAGGACAATATTGATTCTAAGTTGTTTAAATTTGTTGCTAGTTTAATTGCTGTCCCTATTACTCATATTTTAAATTTGAGTCTAAATAAAGGGGTTTATCCTCAGGCTTGGAAAACAGCCAAAATTGTACTACTACCAAAAAATACATCTGTGGATCCAACTGTAGACCAATAAGTCTGTTGCCTGCGTTGAGTAAAATTATGGAGAAGATTGTTGCTGAACAAATTCAGAAATATTTTTATGATCATAATTTAAATACAGAATTTCAACATGCCTATAGCGCAGGTCATTCGACCACCACTGCTATGGCTCAAATGACAAGTGATTGGTTAACAGCATTAAATAATAAAAAGTTGGCAGGAGCTATACTGTTAGATTTTAGCGCTGCTTTTGATTTGATTGATCACAAACTTCTATTAAGCAAATTGCACTGTTATGGTTTCAGCTCAACAGCAACAATTTGGTTTCAGAGTTATTTAGGAAATAGGAGGCAAACTGTTTTTTTCAAATGGAAGTTTTTCACATAAAAGAGCAGTTGACTGTGGTGTACCACAGGTGTGGTGTGCCTATAGGACCACTCCTGTTTTCTATATATACAAATGACTTGCCATTGGTCTTAAAGGAAGTAAAAAATAGCTATGTACGCTGATGACTCAACTATCTATTCATCTCAAGGAACAATTGAAGACCTTGAAATTGTGTTATTGGAAGAACTAAAGTCTGTAGTAGAGTGGGTTACAAATAATAAGTTAGTCTAAAATGTTGGGAAGACAAAAAGTATTGTTTCTGGTACCAGACACATGTTGTTGAGTAAACCCAAATTGAATCTAGTAATTAAAGATATGTATGTTGAGCAGGTACTACAGACGAGGCTTCTGGGTATCGAAGTAGACAACCACTTATCATGGTCCAAGCATATCAGTATGGTTGTGCGCAGGATGTGTAATGGTCTTTTTATGGTGAGAAAGTGTTCTCACATGCTGCCTTTTAACGTGAGGGCAGATGTTATGAAATCACTTGTTTTGTCACAGTTGGACTATTGCTCAGAGGTTTGAAAGAGGACTATGATTTATAGAGCCATGTCCGGTTGGAACATTTTGCCCAGAGACATTGTTAATGCACACAGTAAACATCAGTTTAAAGTCCTTTTAAAAAGGCATTTGATCATAAATTAAAATGTATTGCAAATGGTAAATTGTTATTCCACTATAAATTCTTGCTTATAGTCAGAATTATGACTAAACTAGGTCTGGTGTATATGAGTGTGTGTGTTTGGATTTGTATGTAGGTATGTGTGAGTAGGGGTGTGGTGTTTTTAATTGCATTAGTGTTTTGTTTTGCAAAATGTAATGTATTGAATATTGGTGTAAAATTTCGTAAGCAGCATGTTGGATTGTATCGACTCCAGGAAGAGTAGTTGCTCGTGTGCAGCTAATGGAGATCGAAATAAATAAATAAAAATAAATACAAACACTTACTGTTCAAAATGTTTGAGTCAGTAAGATTTTTTTTTTAAAAGAGAAAAATGTATACTTTTATTCAGCAAGGATGCATTAAATTGATCAAAAGTGACAGTAAATACATTTAAAATGTTACAAAAGATTCTATTTCAAATAAACAATGTTCTTTTGAACATTATATTCATCAATTTAGTTTAAAATTTACCACATTTTCTACAAAAAATCGGAAAAAGCACAACTGTTTTCAACATTGATAATAATAA
Source organism: Abramis brama (assembly GCF_963993115.1). Classification (NCBI taxonomy): domain Eukaryota; kingdom Metazoa; phylum Chordata; class Actinopteri; order Cypriniformes; family Leuciscidae; genus Abramis; species Abramis brama. Next base: position 41,111,148 of record NC_139971.1, read on the forward strand.
ATGTTTTTGAGCAGCAAATCATCATATTAGAATGATTTCTGAAGGATCATGTGACACTGAAGACTGGAGTAATGATGCTGAAAATTCAGCTTTGATCACAGGAATAAATTACATTTTACAATATATTCAAATTAAAAGTTACTTTATATTGTAATAATACAGTATTTGAAATTTTTGATCAAAGAAATGCAGACTTCTTTCAAGAACATTAAAATATCTTACCGACTCTAAACTTGTGATCAGTAGTGTATATATAAAAGCAAATAAACTGATGGAAGAGAATTATATGTTGATTTATGATCTGTTTGGTCTGTGACCCATCGTCCTCTCTGAGTGTGAGCTGTGACACTCACTCGCCCTTCTCTTTCAGCCAGTCTAGGTTTCTCTCTTCCTCGCTCAGGTCTTCCAGTTCAGCCAGATCCGTGTCCACTGCTCTCCTGGCCTCCGCCTGCTTCTTCAACCACTGCTCACACACACACACACGGACATGATATGTGTATTAGTGATGCATCGATATGAACATTTTGGCCGATACCGATAATTCTTTATATTTGAAAGCCAATAACCGATATATTGGCCAATAAATCTAAATCCAAATTTTGATATAATTTTTAAGCCTGATTACAAAAACAAAAGTCTCACCATTAAAAGCCACGTCCCAAGCACACAATATTATGTTTTTATTATAATTTTATGTAGCTTATATGACAGACTTGCGCTGCACTGATCTGTATTTTCCTTTTTTCCAATTATATTTCAAGCAATTCAAAAGCATCATGCTGAACATCTGAAGAGTCTCGGCTGAAGCAAATAATCCATTATTTATCGGCTTTAATATATCAGCTAAATTTTCTTTTCAGGCCGATAACTATAACATTAAAAATGAACCAATATCGGCCGATATATCGTTTCTTCCCTTATGTGTGTGAATCCTCAACATGACAGAATGGATTTAGTGCTGATCTCTGTGGTTAAAGCAGATCTGACCTCTTCCTCCTCCGGCACGCGAGACTCTCTGAGCGCGGTGGGAAACACTCGTGGAGTGAAGCTGATCTTAATACAGCCAGCTGATCTGGGAACAGGCAGATCTTTTAGGCTGTAATTTACGTCTTTTAGTTTGTCAAGAGATTTAAAGCACAGTTTTTGAAGACTGCGAACGTGCTCTACTATGTAAGAACGAGCCAATTATTGAGTCTGGTAATAAAGCAAAATAACTGAGAAAAATTAGAAATGGTCTTCAGATGCCATGTCTGTAACTTATATGACAAAATCTAGCATTAATTCGATCTCAAAACAGATTAATTAAAATAAGTTATTAGTCCACCACGTGCGAGACGTCATAAACCAACGTGGTTGAACGATACTTTGCGACATACGGTTTCGGGAAACAGTCGTGACTAGCTAGTTGATTTCTCCAACGATGCATTGTACTATGGTAGTTAAGCAGCGAGCTATATAGTTGTACGGGAAACGCACCCCTGGTGTTGGATTCTGACATCAACCTGATTTTCATTTTCAACATTGGGTTTGGTGTTCTAAATGTGAATTTTGTTATTGTTTTGGTGCACACTAGCTTAGATAACAGTAGCCTAAGACTTAAGGTGTGTTCGACATCGGCTGCGGCTGGATGCAACCGATCGGCGAGAGTAGCCGCGTGCAGGCGGGGAGGAGCTGCAAACGGAGACGTGAAGTCGGACACTTTTCTGGTTCCCGTAGTGACCGCTCACGTGGTGTTTGCATACTTTACCACAGCTGAAGTGAAATAAATGCAATATTGCCAAATAATACACAGATACATTTTCATTCAATACTTTATGTACTGCTTCATACAGCGTCTGTTTGAACAAGAATAAAGTTCAACATAAGCTGTTATAAATGAAGTGGAGTCTACGTTTTTTAATCTGTTTTATTTGATAAACATGACACAATATAACATGACAACGACATGAAAAGAGTGTTTACTGTTATAATAAACTGATTTGAGTGCTTTAGAAGAACTAAAGGTGTTCGAATAAACACGAAACACACGTGATCGTTGTCATGCAGTGAATCCGGCCAATCGTGGAACAGCTGTGTCGTCATCAGCCCACGTGCAGCCCAGTGCAGCCGCTCTTGAGAAGCTGCGCTGGCTGAGTTCTCCGGCCAATAAAAAGAAGAAGAAGAAGAAGAAGAAGAAGAAGAAGAGTTCTCCGGCTACTCTCGAATTGCCCTCGCGGTACTTTGATGGCATACGTCACAGTCACGTGGCGTCGGCGCTGCATCAAGTCGGACAAAATTTCTAACCGGCATGCACTGCTTCAAGTCAGCCGCCGATCGGTCTGCGCAGAGCTGCATGAAGTCGAACAAGCCTTTAGCCTGGGTGCCAGCCCGAACCCCGCCCACAACATTTTTTGGTCGGGAAGTTCGGTCTGGACTCGATCCGTTGAGGAGTAATTATGCTCGGCTCCCAAAAGGCCGAGCCAATCAAATTGCCAGGGCGGCCTTTAATCGATGATGGACAGATGATCTGCGGTTACGTAATCACCCACGTCACCAAAGAGCGCTTGATTTGAATTAGTTTACAACAAAGACGACTGCAGCTGGAGAATTGAGATTTCACGAGTTCACACTTACAAATAAGTCAGATAGAATAAATGCGTATGACGTGCTGTCCGAGGAGAGGGCTGTGGGCTCGGTAGCCATACTCCCCCCATACTCGTATTCCTGGTTGTGAGAGAACAAGACAAGAAAAGAGTGAGGATTCGGGGTGGTGGAGGGATGCTGAAAAACTGTCAAGGAGTGTTAGGTAAGTTGACAGAGTGAATATGCTTCCTCATGCTGATATAGGGTAACGTTAGACATGGTATTGTTTGATGACAAGTTGATATTGGATTGATTATTTGTACGTGCTCCTCCCGAACTTTGTTTATGAAACATCATGTGTATATTCCGCCATCGCGTCTGTTATAGAAGATATCCACACTACAGCGCATTCATTTTAAAAGAGGAACAGAGAGCCGCGACATTTTGTTGGTTGAAAATATGAATGAAGAATATGCGTCATTTACTCCGTTGCTCTGATTGGTTGTAGATCTATCCAATTGAGTGCAGAGTTTTTTTTCCCCTGGTTCGGTTGAGATACGCCCCATAATCAAATCTCATTGACTAGAATATGAGTATGACGAAGTAAGGCTAATATATTCATACTAAAATCCAAAAAACATTAAATAGGGCAGTATTTGAGGGAACAGCCATTTGGGTGTCTGAAAGCATTGTGGACGTTATTGAGTGACTTATTCAATCTCACATTCAATCCCACTGGAACTGTGTTCTAGAAATAAATGTGAAATTGATATGAGGGCAGTCAGGCATAGATTCAGAGGCATAAGGTACTGTAAGTATTACACACAACAATGCAACAATAATTAAACAATGCATTGAAATTTACTTTTGATACTTAAGTAGTTTTAAAAACAAGTACTTCTGTACTTTTACTTAAGTAAAAATCGGTCTTTACAACTTTAATCTGTAACGGAGTAATATTTGACCAGTAGTATCTGTACTTTCACTCAAGTAAGGAAGTTGTGTATTTTGTCCACCTCTGGTCTTATTCCTATAGATGTGGGTCAGCTGAGGGTCAGCTGATGCGCGCTTGACTAACGTGACCTGCCAGAACTAACGCTACGCTTGATACTGCGCTACAGTAATGAGAATCATAATCTGCATGAAAATAAGATTAATTTAACATGAATTTAACATTCTTAACATAACATTCTTTATGCAAAATATAAGATTAAAATGACAGTAAAACACCAGAACCTTATATTCTGACTCCAATGTGAGAATCAAGAAATGAATCTCGACCTTCATCATGGTTTCCAGCGCATATTTCTTCTTCTGCTGAATCCTGGAGGCTTTGGCTTTAGACTTTTCTGCTTCTTTCTCCTGAACTTTGAGAATTGATTGCTTGTTTGTCTTTATTTGAGGAATAAAAATATACAGCGTTTTTAAAAATAACTAGCCCCGGGTTTCACAGACAAGGCTCAAGCTAGTCCCAGATTAAAATACATGTTTGAATCCATTGTTTTGTCTCAAGAATTCACACCAGTAATGTTTTTTTAAAGGCAAGTTTATAAAAGCTACTTAAATATCCTAATTGAACTAAGGCCCAATCCTGGTTTAGTCTAAGCCCTGTCTGTAAAACAGTGCTGATATGTCTCAGATATACAACATCATGAATATATTTCTGTTATGAAAGCTCTCCTACCAATGTTTGTAAAGAGCTGTTCCCACAATTCCTCTCTCCTCAACACCGTTGCCAATCCTGGCTTCACTTTTCTCCTCATTTATTGGCTCAAATAAGAAAACTTCGAACAGAAACGGGGGGAAACTCACCTGTGCAACAGTTCAAGACACATGAATCGAGTACAAGATATCTTCACGGGTTTCTCTAGTTACACATACGAGTATTGTACATAAAAGTTACACATTGTATTTAATGCTGACCTTCAGATACTCATCCGTGCAGATGATATGGACATGTAAAATCTGTTCTGTTTTTTTCATATATTAAAAGTTAACACATAAAAGGTAAACCAGTTTTTTAAATTGGCGACATTCTGGCCTCAGTTCAATTAATAGCAATCTAACTGTATGGTGTGACCACGCTGGTGCATAAAGCCTTATTACAGGAAATAATACATTGTGCAGTATTACTCATACTTGTATAAGACATGCGTGCTACAGCCGGATTGGTCGAGCTGCTTGGTTATTTGCATTTGAAAGCTACACCCTATAGACTTTTTAAGTCGTCGATTGTCTGTTCTTTTCACATCAAACAACAGGACTGGAAGTGTACAGACACGGTGAACGCTCTGTATCAACTCATAACTTTCACAGGAAGCCACAGGACATCACAAAGCCTATCAACGGTAAGATTTTAATAATATGTGTGATCATTTATGATTGAAGCATAACTAGCTCAATATGATACATTCACAATGATTTGAGTGAGCATAAAAATATCACCCAAGGGTTTATATTTACATACCTCAATATCACTATCTGTGGATTTAATACTCATCAATTTAACATTTTACAATTGATCTAAAGTAACAACACTGATGTAAACTGATCACTTGCGCACTCATTTTTATTTTCTGTTTTTCAACAGATGGCAGATTCTCAAATCTTAAACAAGAACATGAGTGAAAGGTGGTGGGAGACGGCTTACAAGTTGTTTCTTGAAAGTGATCCAATAAAACAGATTCTGAGACATTCTGAACTATATATGACCGGAGATAAATGGAAAGATAATGGATTCAACTGTGACGCACCCGTTCCTCCTTCTGGGATGTTCCGTGGTGTTTCTAAAAGAGCAATTTTGGTGGTGATTTCAAGAGCAAAGAAAATGGATTGGAAGGAGTGGGAGGTAGATCCGCCATCTTCTGAAGCTGATGTACAGGATCTGGGCGAAACTGACAAGAAACTAATAAACGGTGTTACTGACCTGATCTATAAAGAGGACGGCAGCCCAAGACCTTTTAATAAATAGGCTGAACAATATTGATTGATAATGAGAGTCTGAACTAAATGTAATTTGCATCACTATAATGGTATAGGGTGTGGCATGATTTAATTGAAATTAAAAATTATTTTCTTTCTTTTTTTTCATATTACATCCATCAGTCAATCATTTATCCTGTAGTTAAGCATTTACTTTCTCAATTGCATCCATAAGAGAGTATTGTATGCTTTCATGAATTTGTCTAATGATCACTTCTATTGATTTATTAACTCCAGATCAAGGTCTTATTTTGTTGTAATCTGCAATTATATATGATGAATATGGTTGCAATAAACATCCACTCAAAAAGGTGAATGTAGTTTTATTGAAAATATAAAGTTCCTTTTTTTAAGAGTGAATAAAACATTTCTCCAGCATTATGTGTGGTTTATTTTTGGAACAAGTGTTCAAGACACACAAATTCATTAATTTATCATGCATTTAATAATCCTTTATTAACCTTGTATCCTGACTCCAATGTGATCATGTGAGATATCAAGAAATCCGTAAAACCATAATTCTGAGATTAAAAAATGTATTTAGGCCTTTGTTATATGTAATTTGTTTTTATATTATTTTTGAATGTGTGTCAGTCCGCTATAGTATTTTTCTGCCTTCTTCTTCTGAGCCATATGAGGATGCTCACCTCGTCTGGCGACTGCTTGCTTGGGATCGGTCTTCGAGAAGAAAGGGCGTAGTTCTGGCTTGAACACTGGGATGGGTTTAAGTGTGGACCAAAGAAGCTGGTTGATGACGTAACTGCAATGAGAAGTCAAACTATCTTTACTTAAAATGTTCTTATATCTACTGAACATGTTAATTTCCTGTCATCTCTTGGAATATCTGAAAACCAGGTTTCCCTAATATCTGTCATTATTAGCAGAACACATTTTACACACGGAGAAAACCAAATGTTTAGTCAATAATTCAAGAAGGTCCAGACTTAAAGCTCTTGATTCTATTTGGCCTTATGAAAAAGTAACATAGTTCTTGTATCGTTTAAGTATAGCATTTATTACAATAAGGAGGGAGACCAGGGACAGTTGCAACATGTCATTTTTCTCCAATCAGAAACAAGCTAGAGTGATGACACTCATACTGAACATGCACAGTTACACCCTCCCCCAACTAAGAAGACACTAGACATTATTCAACATCTGCTGCTGCATTTATTGAACAAAACTTGTTTTGGAGGTTTGAAAGTAAATGTTTTCATGAGATGTATTTTTGTCATACTGTCCTGATATTTTGTATGAATTAATCAAAACTTAGTTTGAATTATTGTTTTGTTGAGTTCTGACCAGGGACGGACTGACAATCTGTGCATTCTGGAAAAGTCCAGAACGGCCGTCCAACCGAGGGCCGTCGGCACAAAAAAAAAGTCTAATAAAGCAATATGAACAGCCAACAGCAGGGGCACTAATACGATCACTTATGATACGTGTAAAAAACAACACCTGAGGAAGAAGAGTCGGCCTACAGCCACCGACAGAAAGTTAGTTTTATAAGGCTGCACTTTTAAATTTGCTTACATTATATTTGAATAGTTAAGTTAAGGTATAGCAGTGGTCTCCAACGTGGTGCATATGAGTTGCCCACTAAACACACTCTATAAATAGCCCCAACTTGCTGTCGGGGTTCCAGACTTCGAATAAATGGTAGCCTATCATTTTGCGACCTTTTCAACTAAACGTTTCGTTGAACTTTTGCCTTTACAAAATTACCCAACTCTCTTTGATTATACTCTGTCATTTGCGTTGCGTATGAGAAACATCAAATGGCAAACACTCAAAAAGCGGAACAAAACTTGTTTGATCTGAGCAGCGCAGAGCATTATCAGCTCGGCCCAAAAACAGCGATCGCGGCCAAAGCTGATCTCGATCACGCGAACATTATTACACAGAGCTGCGCGATCCACTGAGAAGCATTTCAATTCAGTGGAGAATTATCTTATCTCTATTATAAACCCACAAATGACTATGTGATTTAAGCTTGTAAAAAGCCAGATGAAACAGCGCTGATTCTCAACATATTGACGCAAAAAACAGGCGAAACATTGTTCCGAAAACAAACCAGTTAGAAGACATTTCACTCCACAACTTATGAATTAACTGTAAAACAATGCTGTTATATTAATATAGTCATGTATAAATGTATTAAATGTAATGCAGTAATGTTTTGTTTAGAAGTTATGGCAGTTTATTTATTTATTTATTCATTTATATTTATACTTTGATAACACATACAATAGGTTTATAGAAAATCAACAAAAAAATCAATAAATATTTTCATAATTTTCCAGGAATTTTTTTTTTAAACACTTGTAAGTCTGAACCAGAATATCAAGATATTTTATTATTTCTCATATGATGGTGAAAAGTAAAAAAGCTTCACCATGTTATATGTATAATAAATATTTGAGTATAACAAATAAAAATCCCTTCTAGATTATTTTATCCCTTGAGGTAGCCCTCGCACACAAAAAGGTTGGAGACCCCTGGTATATAGTAACTAGGCTATATGTTTTATAATTACAAGTTTGTGTAATTTGGGGTTTCTGTAGCCTGCAGTGACATTTCATTATTTGTATTTTATGGCATTGTACATTTTTTGTCTTTATTTGAAGGCTGAGGCTTCATTAATAAACACAACCCCAATTATCATCATTGGTTTTGAGATGTTACTTGCTGTCTGATAGGCTACAGTATTGTGGCATATAGTATCAGGACATCCTCGCTAGTGTCTGTCGCACAGGGGCGAATGGCCGGATGATGGGCCTATTTGGGAGAAAGTCCAGGGCTGTTTTTTAGCCCCAGTCCGTCCCTGGTTCTGACTGACATAGTTATTAGCATGTGTCAAAGTCAGTCTTGCAGGCGTATGATGTTCTGTCATGGCTGATAGTGTTGGGGACGGTTGCAACAAGTTATAAATTGCATGTTTAATAAAAGTTTGTTGCATTGCAAATTGTTCAGTTCTTCCTGTCTGACACTGAAATATGGAGAGATTGAATAGCACCTGCACACTGAATATATGTAGGCCTATGTTCTACACATAAACAACTCAATAACTGTTATTTGATAAATATGACTAAATAAATAAATAATAGGCTACAATAATATTATTGTATAAATAAATAATACTATAATATTATAGTAGTTTTCCCTTAACAGAGATTATCTATTATAAATGAGTTCAAACCAATTTAACGTTTAACAATAGAATGTGATCAATTCTAGTAAAGGTTGTCATTAAAAAGCTTTCAAATTAATGTTGGTGCAGGATGATGTTTCCTCCTCTTTTTGCAGTCTATTTAGTGACGACTGTTTTTAGATCATGTTTGACTTTCTCCATAGCGTTTTAAAGTGGTAAATTCTCAATAGAATTCAAATTAGCTTCGTATGTTTTCATCAAGGTCGCGATAAGAACGGCTCGCGCAAATCTCAAATCTCTTTCACACACGGTGACGGGACGCGGCAGTCGCGTGTCATGTTCATTTTCAATATATCGTCAACTGCACAAAACGCATCCACAACGAGAGAAAGCGGCAGTCCCGTGTGAAAGTTCGTGGTGTCTCATGGCGGACGTTGCCATTATCAACAACAACAAAAATATGTTAACGGAATTTTTTGTGTTTGTGTCATTTTGTCGTCCATTATTTTATTTTTCGTTTGGTTCAAATAATTTGATGGAAAGATATACAATCTTCATTAGGCTATTTATGTGCTCATGCACCGCAGAGAAAAAAAGGACAACAAATTAAAGGGTTCATGATACCGGGAAGAGCAGAGAGACTATAATTTTAAAATTGTATAATTGTATATCTGTAAATTAGCTACAACATAAACTGTAGGCCTACACGTGTAATAGGCTATGTAGGCTACATTCATTGGTAACAGAATAATATAATAAAAAAATAATTAGTAGTTGATTAACACTTCAGCTACTATTAACTAATATGGAAACAAGCTTAACTAATCAGTAAGTAATATCGAATTTAGGACTAAGAAAGTTCCTTATTAGATAATCGATAATTACTTAATGAGATTGGCATCATTAATAACTAAGGTAGCCTAATTATGACATCCTGCATTACTTACATTTCTTATTAATGACAGACCATTATTCTAAAGTGTTACCCATTAAAACAATTATATTTATATCTGTCTGCACTCCTTTCTTCTGCACTGGAAGCTCCTGTCACCAAGACAAATTCTGTGTGCGTGTAAACACTCGGTAATAAAGCTCATTCTGAGTGTGATCATTTGGATCTTAATAATGATCCTCTCAGATCCAAGATGGTTATTCGCTGCCGCCACTTTATGCAAAATTAAACTGTTTGGCTTCATTCATATTGCGCAGTAATTGATCCGTTCTGTTCGTACAGCTTATAAAATCTCTGAACAAGCGATGTAATCAATTAATTTAATTAATATTCTGATTCGGTGTGGGCGGTCAGACCGGCAACATGTGAGAAGTGTTCACTTCGGGCACTTATGTTTTTAATATTAAATCACACAGAAAGAATGGTTAGGTCGAAGAAATGTTTTATTTATTCTTTTTAACCTTTTACTAATCGTCTTCCCGAAAAACTACATTCACCTTTTTAAATGGATGTTTATTGCACCCATATTCATCATATATAATTGCAGATTACAACAAAATAAGGAGTTAATAAATCAATAGAAGAGATCATTATGGACAAATTCATGAAAGCATACAATAGCCTCATATGGATGCAAATAAGGAGGTAAATTATTAACTACAGTATAAATGATTAACTAATGGATGTAATATGAAGAAAAAGACCATCATTTTCTTATTTAAAAATAACCATTACATATTTGTAAATTAATTTCAATTAAAACATGGAACAGAATAACCCTACAATTATAGTGATGCAAATTACATTTATAGTTCTTCAGACTCTCATTATCGATCAATATTGTTCAGCCTATTTATTAAAAGGTCTTGGGCTGCCGTCCTCTTTATAGATCAGGTCAGTAACACAGTTTATTAGTTTCTTGTGATTCTCTTCCAGATCCGGTACATCAGGTTCATAAGATGGCGGAAGATCCTTCCAGTTCAAGTTCCATTTCCTTGATCTTGAAATCACCGCCAAAATGGCTCTTTTAGAAACATCATTGACTTTCCCAGGGGGAGGAACATGTGTGGTGCGGTTGAATCCATAATCATCCCAATTATCTCCGGTCATACAACATTTAGAATGGTACAGAATTCTATTTATTGGATCACATTCAAGAAACAACTTGTATGCCTTCTCCCACCACTCTTCATTGACTATTTGGTTTATGTTTTGCCAATCTGCCATCTGTTGAAAAACAGGAAATAAAAATGAGTGCGCAAGTGATCAGTTTACACCAGTGTTGTTACTTTAGATCAATTGTAAAATGTTAAATTGATGAGTATTAAATCCACAGATAGTGATATTGAGGTATGTAAATATAAACCCTTGGGTGATATTTTTATGCTCACTCAAATCATTGTGAATGTATCATATTGAGCTAGTTATGCTTCAATCATAAATGATCACAGATATTATTAAAATCTTACCGTTGATAGGCTTTGTGATGTCCTGTGGCTTCCTGTGAAAGTTATGAGTTGATACAGAGCGTTCACCGTGTCTGTACACTTCCAGTCCTGTTGTTTGATGTGAAAAGAACAGACAATCGACGACTTAAAAAGTCTATAGGGTGTAGCTTTCAAATGGAAATAACCAAACAGCTCGACCAATCCGGATGTACCACGCATGTCTTATACAAGTATGAGTAATACTGCACAATGTATTATTTCCTGTAATAAGGCTTTATGCACCAGCGTGGTCACACCATACGCAGTCAGATTGCTATAATCTGAGATATTTTAACCAGCACTACTGGCTAGTCCAGAATCTGGCCAATTTAGAAATACTGTATATCAGCGTCCCTTTAAAAGCAATATGTCACTAATGTCCATGTCATCAGCACGGATGAGTATCTGATGGTCAACATTAAATACAATGTGTAACTGTAACGTACAATACTCGTAAGTGTAGAACCATCTATTTCGTTCTCTCCCAAACGCTCTGCTTGACATATAAATTTAGAATCATGCAAGCTAGAGATACACATGCACAACACACACACACACTACTCCATATAATCATATAATCACGTGTAAAACCTTGTTTGTTTTGCTTGTCAGAATCGTTTTGTATATACAGTGCTGTCTTTGTATTTTGTCTTACTCTGTCCTGTCCTAAAAGAAAAAAAGAAACCTGTGAAGATATCATGTACTTGTTCATATGTGTCTTGAACTGTTGTGCAGTTTCCCCCGTTTCTGTTCGAAGTTTTCATATTTGGCCAATAAATGAGGAGAAAAGTGAAGCCAGGATTGGAAACGGTGTTGAGATTAATTGTGGGACCAGTAGAAGATCTTTCATTCTTTCATAACTATACTCGTGATGTTGTATTTGAGACATATAGTTGTTATAAAAACGCTGTATATTTGTATTCCACAGATACACATAACATGTTCATGTACATTTCTGCATTGATCACAGCTGCACCCATAATCCTAGTTGGCATGCTGTGGATTATTAGGAGTTGGATGGTGACGTGTTGCCCTGTATGATCTCACGAATCTTGTCTGTATCAGTTCGCAGGGCTTCATTTCGTGGGTCGATTTCTAGAGCAGCTTGATAATCCAGAAGACCTAAAAAACATCAGATTGATTTAATAGTGAAATACTTCACATAGATACTGTTTAGATTCAAGATGAATGGCGTGCTCAATTCCTTTTGAGTTAAATTTGGGTGCTCTTCGGTCCAAGGTAGAACATCTAAAAGGCAGTGTAGAGAAAGAATTCTCTGATAACCGAGGCACTCCTTAATTAAAATGTCTTTATTACAAAAATGTCTCAGTTTCTTTTTAAAGTTGTCCAGTTAGGACATGTCATTTTTGTAATAAAGACTTCACATAGATGTTACACTCCACTTCAGGAGTTTCACAAGCAGAAATTAAGTGCATTTTAAAGTGCATTTTGTCCCAGCCGGGTCCGTCACTTATTGGGTTCCCCAGAAACATTTCCGTTGTGTTCTGTTCTATTTGCAGCGCGTTTCTGTATTTGTTTGTGTTGTGAGTATTTGGAGCACACATGTGTTGTGAAACTGATGAAGATGTTTTCTTAATTTGCAGGTGTTTTTCTATTTGCATGTGTTTTCTTCAGTTGCAGCGCGTTGAGCTCTCTCGGCCACCGCATCTTTAGGTTATAATAACATAAACAATTCAAATCCAGATTTAGATTTTCACAGATTTATTATAAAAAATAATTATTTTTTCCCAAAAATGCAATAAATTCATGACACTTTTTTTCCAAAATGCAATTAATCCATTGAATCAATATAAAAGTTATTTTTTATCATGAAATATCTCCTGAACTTTTTTATTCAGCGATCAGCTCACAAAAACTGATTTTGCACGGGCACTTCGCACTGCTCCCTGAATCAACGCGCTTATTCATTTGTGGATGTAAACTGAATCTGTAAGTCAGCTATGCTGTTTACTTCTGAATATTATATTTCATTCCGGTGCGCTTAACGTTATCGCTACTGTGTAATAGTAGCCTATGCTATTCACCAACTAAACATATCCTATTCAATGCGATCACAGTCTCTTTCACGGGCATCATTTGTAGTTGCCTATTCACAAATTGTTTGCTCAAGCATAGCGTTTTCTCAGAGTTCACTGTGTGCTTTCTACCATGCACAAATAAAAATGTCACTGAACTTTTGCTGTGTAATTGTAACAATGTGCACTCAAACACACCAAACCAACAATTACTAAAAACACACTTAAAAACTGATTTTGCACGGGCATTTTGCACTAGTTTATTCTGATATCTGAAAACTATGTAATGGACGTTTTGTTCTGCTGTATGCTATAATTAATGATGGATGTGAACAGCACTGAACTGACTCTACATATCATGAATAGAGGCCAAATCTTCTCAAATTCCAACTCATGAAATGACTGGAATCCAAATTTTAAATTCAGATTTTTTTAAAGAGAGCATCAGATATTTTTATATTAGCTGGTCAAAGTGATTTCAGTGCATAGATTTATCGCACACATTTTCATAGTTGACTGATGTGCTCCGGTACCTTCCACATAGAGCTGTAGTTCACAGAACGCTGTCCCTCTCCTCACGTGAGCCTTCAGTCGAGCAGCAGCGTTTGCAGAGACCGCAGGCGTCAGCAACTCAAGGGCCTGAGAAAGAGAGAAGGAAATCAGTCCGCTGTATGAAAATGTCATTTAAAAGAGGAAGAAACTGACCTGAGAGCTGTCCTCAATGGCTCTGTGAAGGTTTCTCAGTTTGAGATGACAGGCCGCTCGATTAGAAAATAAAGCTGGGATCTTCCTGTTGAGTTTTATGCCGAGATTGTAAGCGTTGACAGCGGCCTGGAAGTTTCCTGCCATGAACAATTTACTGCAGGAAAAGGAAAAAACAAAGTAGGTGATTATGGTATTTAATACTGTCTTTCTTTAAAACAAATGACACTTGCTTAGAAATGTTATCTAATGCAATGACATTCAGACATTTGTAAGTGTGACTTAAGTGTACAAACGCTGTACATTACTGTTCAAATGTTTTGGGTAAGTAAGATTAAAAAAAAATGAAATTAATACTTTTATTCAGCAAGAATGCATTAAATTGATCAAAACTGACAGTAAAGACATTTATAATTAAAAAATATTCTATTTCAAATAAACGCTGTTCTTTTGGACTTTCTATTCATCAAATCAGTCAAAAAGCAGCACAATGTTTTTTTTTTTGTTTTTTTTTACATTGATAATAATCATAAATGTTTCTTGAGCAGCAAATCCTCATATTAGAGTGATTTCTGAAGGATCATGTGACACTGAAGACTGGAGTAATGATGCTGAAAATTCAGCTTTGATCACAGGAATAAATTACAGTTTAGTTTATTACAATTGAAAACAGTTATTTGATTGTTGAAAAGGCTCTCAATCGGTATTATATTTATAAAAGAGACACTAATGCCCCCTTGTGGCTAGATAAATATTACGTTAAGAGATAAAGACATGCATTAGAGAAAGTTTGATGGAGTTATGCTGCTTGTTTTGATGCGTTCATATACCAGTGATTAATCTTTGTTCAGTTATTGATTACCTCATACAAGTTGTACTTCAAGTATTACTATTTTGATGTTAAACCTGTAATTTGATATCTTTTGATGTTACGACGCATGCATTTTTTTATTGCATCGCGGAGTTTATCTGAAGTAAATACATGTAAAAGAGAGTTCAATATCTATCTGTGAGCATATAATCTCAATTGCTAAGTAAAGTTGAGTATGTATATAGGATTATGATAGAATAAAGATATATGATTATACCACGTGTCAGAGAACGTTACACTATTTTATCTGTGTCATTATGTTAAGTGCTTATATTTGTATATCTGTGAAATATTGAGTCATTGCATGCATAATATCATTAATAGTAGTATTTAGTGAGTATTATCAGCCAAATTTGATGACTCTAGATTACAATGTATGGATAACATGACCATAGTACTACAATGCTTATGTTCTTCTGTGCATAACCATATGAACAATGTTGAATCTTGAATATGTTATAATTTGAATATTGTTATTTCTATTTCATTTAGAACCACTACTGTTTAAATGTGGCTGCAAATTACCATCTTTTAAAGAGATATACGTCTCTGACCGGACGTCTTGTGACTGCTCACTTTCCACCAGAACAAAAGTCTTCATCACAGTGATATTTGCCATTTTTACTGATTTTACTTTTTGATCAAAGAAATGCAGACTTCTTTCAAGAACATTAAAATATCTTACCGACTCTAAACTTGTGATCAGTAGTGTGTATATAAAAGCAAATAAACTGATGGAAGAGAATTATATGTTGATTTATGATCTGTTTGGTCTGAGACCCATCGTCCTCTCTGAGTGTGAGCTGTGACACTCACTCGCCCTTCTCTTTCAGCCAGTCTGGGTTTCTCTCTTCCTCGCTCAGGTCTTCCAGTTCAGCCAGATCCGTGTCCACTGCTCTCCTGGCCTCCACCTGCTTCTTCAGCCACTGCTCACACACACACACACACGGACATGATATGTGCATTAGTGATGCATCGATATGAACATTTTGGCCGATACCGAAAACCAATAATTCTTTAGATTTGAAAGCCGATAACCGATATATTGGCCGATAAATCTAAATCCAAATTTTGATATAATTTTTAAGAGCCTGATTACAAAAACAAAAGTCTCACCAGTAAAAGCCACATCCCAAACACACAACTATAATGTTTTTATTATAATTTTATGTAGCTTATACGGCAGACATGTTCCACTGAACTGTATTTTCCTTTTTTCCAATTATATTTCAAGCAATTCAAAAGCATCATGTTGAACATCTGAAGAGTCTCAGCTGAAGCAAATAATCCATTATTTATCGGCTTTAAAGGGGGGGTGAAATGCTCATTTTCACTCAATCTCCTGTTAATCTTGAGTACCTTTAGAGTAGTATTGCATCCTTCATATCTCCAAAAAGTCTTTAGCTTTATTATATTTATAAAAGAAAGATAGGCTGTACCGAGTCTTTCCGGAAAAAAAACGAGCGGCTGGAGGCGGGCCGTGTGGGCGAAGCTAAAGCTGTGCTAACGCGCCGAGCTAACAACACACAGAGACATTTGAAGCAGTTTTACTCACCGCCTGCGGTTCCACGACCGCGAACCTTTATCATTGTGACTGCTCAATCCTTAAGCATTAGACGATCTGCAAATCCGTCGATCTGGGCTTTGTTTATAAAACAATCATCGTTGAAATGCAGGGAACAAACAGTCTTGCACAACTCCGTTTTTGCCCCGGAAAAACAATCTGCATCCACTGTTACTGTAACGCTGGGTTCTTTGGGAACTGACCACGGTAAGCTTTCCCTCACATCCAAAAACACACTTTGGAGACATTCTTGAACAAATCCTAGCCAGCGCTGCCGATGATTTCCTGTTGAAGCGCGTTGATGTGCGCGGTCTCGCTCTCCTCTGGTCGACGTGTGCGCGGGCGAGCTTTTCCGGGAGAAATGCTCATATAAGGAGTTCCACTCTGGTCTACGTCAATAGATCCACGATCGAAAAAAATCAGCCGAAACTTGTACCAACCCGGAAGTAAGATTTTCGGCACAGAAATTCTCCGTTATTCGTCCAAAATATTTTTTTTTAAACTTTGGCCATGTTTAGCATGAGAATCCATCTCTTTAACACTGTAAACAACTCTGAATACATGAAACACCATTGTACCCCCCTTTAATATATCGGCCAAATTTTCTTAACAGGCCGATAACGATAACATTAAAAGTTAACCAATATCGGCTGATACCGATATGGTGGTCGATATATTGTTGCTTCAATATTGCTATATTATTGATATATATTGATATATATTGATATATTGCTGTGCTTGCAAAACATTTGGATAGTGTGTGATCCTCAACATGACAGAATGGATTTAGTGCTGATCTCTGTGGTTAAAGCAGATCTGACCTCTTCCTCCTCCGGCACGCGAGACTCTCTGAGCGCGGTGGGAAACACTCGTGGAGTGAAGCTGATCTTAATACAGCCAGCTGATCTGGGAACAGGCAGATCTTTAGGCTTCGGTCTGATGCTTCTCTGCCCTAGCAAGGAAATATGGCAAATATATTTTGACTTCTGCTTTCTGGTATGAAGAGCCGAACATCACGAAGAACAGTGAACGTTAGATGTGCTCTGGATCTGAGAATGAAAGCTTGTTTACCAGATGTAGTGCTGCTGGTATTGTGCAGTGGTGTGATTGCAGGAGTAACGTTTGCTCGCTCTGTTTTCTGATAAACCGGCTTGTTGTCGCGCTTGCCGGCTCCTTGCAGCTTTTGCCGCTTCTCCTTTTCTTCTGCTGTTTTCCTCTGCGTTTCTCTCCAGAAATCCAGTTCTGCCGTGGCTCTCGCACACTCTTCATCCTTAATCTTCTGAATCCTGTCCCGCTCCTCGTTCTCAAGCTGAAACACAGGCAGAGAGTTCAGCAGCAAACTAATAATGTTCCAGACAACATTCAGATACAGGAGAAAAAGATCTGTGCTTAATAATATACAGAAAATAATCTGTATATAAGCATTAATTAAAAATATAGGGTAGATTAAAAATGCATTAAATCAATAATTAATACATACTGGTAGCATTTGTTGTAGGCTACTTCTTTTCATTTATTATGATTATTAAACATAAGACAAACAAACACTTGCTGTCAGATTTACTGATTTTACGGCTTTCTTGATTCTCACATTATCACATTGGAGTCAGAATATAAGGTTCTGGTGTTTTACTGTCATTTTAATCTTACATTATTTTATATTTTGCATAAATAATGATTAAATCAATGATAAATGAAGATTAATTCCATGCACATTTCCCCCTAATTATGATTCTCATTCAATTATTATTACTGTACTGCAATAAAAGGAATCATCATGCTACTCCAATGTGATAACGTGAGCATATCAAGAAAGCCGTAAAATCAGTAAATCTGAGAGCAAAAATGAATCTCGACCTTCATCATGGTTTCCAGCGCATATTTCTTCTCCTGCTGAATCCTGGAGGCTTTGGCTTTAGACTTTTCTGCTTCTTTCTCCTGAACTTTGAGAATTGCTCGTTCTCGAACCTGCTTCTGTTCCTCTTTATCTGTGGAACAAAAATATACGCTTTTATAATAACTGTATTTCTCAAATACAACCCCATACAAAAAAAATAAGTTTACTTCAAGTTAATTTTATTAAGTATACATGAGTAAAGTTCAAGTATATTTTAAGTATACTTTATGTAGCAAGTACACTAATATCAATGTTCTAGTAGTATACTTTTAAGTGTACTATTTCAATACAACTTGAGACCAAATTGACCCAGTTTTTAGTGTATAAAAGTATACTTTTAAGTATACTTTAAGTGTAACAGCAGTAGTACACAACTAGCTTACAAATACGTTTTTCATTTGTACTGCAACTATACAAGTGAACTTATAGGTATACTGATAGTTTACTAGTCAAATACTTGTAGCAATTTTTTTAGTTTATGAAAGTGCACTTTGTCTTTTTATTTAAATATACTCTCAATCTCAGTAAACTACTAGATTAGTTCTATACTGCAAATATACTTGTACATTTTCTTTAAGTGAACATAACATCATACTTATAATTTACTATTTATATATTATTTTTATTACTTTAAGTATACTATGTTTCTATTTACGTATACATTTTTATACTTGAAACATTTCTTTAACTGTGCTTTGACTCTTTAATGTCTGCGAATAAAACCATTCACATACTCAGAATTAGGAAAATATCTGTTTTGATTATAAATCAATATTTTCAAACAATGTAAGACAGTATGCACGTGAAAAAAGTATTTAATAGGCTACTCAATCAAAAGAGTAAACACAACTACAAGCCAAGAATACTTAGAATACTTATTTTATATGTGTAAGTAAATCTCGATCAAAAGATTGAGTACATGATGTATAGGCCAAATATACTTAGACTTTTCTGTCAGTATAAGTCAAGTATACTTAAGTGTACTTTTAAGTATATTTCTGAGAAGTACAATAAAAGTACACTTTCTTATTTTTAGTTTAAAAGAAGTATACTAGTGGACATCATGAGTATATTTCTATGTAATGAAAGAATGAAAGCTCTCCTACCAATGTTTGTAAAGAGCTGTTCCCAGAATTCCTCTCTCCTCTTCTGCAGTGTGAAAACTGCAACACCGTTCCCAATCCTGGCTTCACTTTTCTCCTCATTTATTGGCCCAAATAAGAAAACTTCGAGCAAAAATGGCGGGAAACTCACCTGCACAAGTACAAGACGTCTTCACAGGTTTCTCTAGTTACACATACGAGTATTGTATGTAAAAGTTACACATTGTATTTAATGCTGACCTTCAGATACTCATCCGTGCTGATGACATGGACATGTAAAATCTGTTCAGGTTTTTTTCATATATTAAAAGTTAACACATAAAAGGTAAACCAGTTTCTAAGTTGGCGACATTCTGGCCTCAGTTCAACTAATAGCCAGTTGTGCTGGTTAAAAGATCTCAGATTACAGCAATGTAACTGCGTATGGTGTGACCGCACTGGTGCATAAAGCCTTATTACAGTAAATAGAGTCTACATTATGCAGTATTACTCATACTTGTATAAGACATGCGTGCTACAGCCGGATTGGTCGAGCTGCTTGTTTATTTGCACCTGAAAGCCACACCCTGTAGATTATTTAAGTCCTTGAGTGTCTTTACTTTTCACATCAAACAACAGGACTGGAAGTGTACAGACAGCTGCGAATCCTCTGTATCAACTCAACTTTCAGAGGAAGCCACAGGACATCACAAAGCCTATAAACGGTAAGGTTTTAATAATATGTGTGATCATTTATGATTGAAGCATAACTAGCTCAGTATCATATGATACATTCACAATGATTTGACTGAGCATAAAAACATCACCCGTACGAAGGGTTTATATTTACATACCTCAATATCACTATCTGTGTATTTAATACTCATCAATTTAACATTTTAAAACTGACCTAAAGTAACAACACTGATGTAAACTGATCACTTGCGCACTCATTTTTATTTCCTGTTTTTCAACAGATGGCAGATTGGCTAAACATAAACGATAAAGTGGATGAAAAGTGGTGGGAGAATGCATACAAATTGTTTCTTGAACATGATCCAGTAAGAATGATTCTGGGTCATTCTCAGTTATATATGACCGGAAATAATTGGGATGATTTTGGATTCAGCCGCACCACACCTGTTCCTCCCACTGGGAAAGTCAATGATGTTTCCAAAAGAGCCATTTTGGTGGTGATTTTAAGATCAAGGATATGGGATTCGAATTTGAAGAATCTTCAGCAATCTCGTAAATCTGATATACCGGATCTGGACGACAATCACAAGACACTAATAAACTGTGTCATTGACCTGATCTATAAAGAGGACGGCAGCCCAAGACCTTTTAATAAATAGGCTGAAGTTTGATAATGTGAGTCTGAACTATAAATGTAATTTGCATCACTATAGGGCTATTCTGTCGCATGTTTTAATTGAAATTAGTTTACATATATTTGGGTTTTATGTTTTTAAAAGGTTATTTTTGAAAAAGAAAATGATCTTTTTCTTCATTTTACATCCATCAGTTAATCATTTGTAGTTAATCATTTACTTCTTTATTTGCAGCCATATGAGGCTACTGTATGCTTTCATGAATTTGTCCATATAATGCTCACTTTGGATCAAGTTCTTAGTTTGTTGTAATCTGCAATTATATATGATGAATTTGGGTGCAATAAATGTCCATTTAAAAGGGGGAATGTAGTTGTTTGACGATTAGTAAAAGGTTAGAAAGAATAAATAAAAAATTTCTTCGACCTAACCATTCTTTCTGTGTGATTTAATATTAAAAACATAAGTGCCCGAAGTGAACACTTCTCACATGTTGCCGGTCTGACCGCCCACACCGAATCAGAATATTAATTAAATTAATTGTTTACATCGCTTGTTCAGAGATTTAATAAGCTGTACGAACAGAACGGATCAATTACTGCGCAATATGAATGAAGCCAAACAGTTTAATTTTGCATAAAGTGGCGGAAGCGAATAACCATCTTGGATCTGAGAGGATCATTATTAAGATCCAAATGATCACACTCAGAATGAGCTTTATTACCGAGTGTTTACACGCACACAGAATTTGTCTTGGTGACAGGAGCTTCCAGTGCAGAAGAAAGGAGTGAAGACAGATATATTATATAGGCTATATATATATAGGCTATAGCCTAGCTATAGCCTAATTGTTTTAATGGGTAACACTATAGAATAATGTTCTGTCATTAATAAGAAATGTAAGTAATGCAGGATGTCATAATTATTAGTTATTAATGATGCCAATCTCATTAAGTAATTATCGATTATCTAATAAGGAACTATCTATCTTAGTCCTAAATTCGATATTAGGCTACTTAGTTATGTTGAGCTTGTTTATTAGCTAGTAACAGCTGAAGTGTTAATGTAGAACTACTAATTAGTCTGCATTACTTTATTCTATTAAAGGGATACTTCACCTCTGGGAAGATGAATATGTATTTAAAATAGGTCATTTAAGTAGAAGAAATGTGAAGAAATTTTTGAATTTGGCGCTTTCTAGACTGAGAAAAGCCAGAAAATGTATTTTTGGCTCATGTGGATAAAAGACAACTCCCAGAATGCACTTGCTTCGCTGCCTTAGGAGGCCACGCCTACCGGTAAGGGAGCGCAGTTGAAAACAAAAAGGCTAGCCTACGTGATGAGTTTGCCAGGGATTTAGAGTTCGCCCAAAACGTCCGAGATTCGGCTTTTGCGTTCTACAGTCGCCAACTCGCCATCCATTCATCATGTTTACTGTGGCGAGCAGGACGAGGCTGACGGCCGCGGGAGAACGGCGCGAGGCCGGTGGCGTCATTACTGAGACACGCCGGGTCTCGCCTCTCTCACGGAGGAGCGGGAATTTTCTTAGCAATGGTAAAACGCACATCAACCGATCACTTGTTTAGCGTTCATGTAAACACTACATTCAGATTCACCAATCGGAATGAATTCAGTTAGATTGAAACAAGAGGTGTGCATGTAAACAATGAATGGCGACCGCAGAAAGCAAAAGCCGAATCCCGGACATTTTGGACGATCTCGCCCGCCGGACAAGTCCGGGAAAAGGAGGATGTAACCTCTACTTATTCAGCTTTCTCCTACTATTCAGATTTCTCCACAGAACAAGAGCTTGCTAGCTTAGCTTCCAAAGAAAGACGGCTGACACCATAGACAGTATGGCTGACACTGTGTACATTCTGTGAGTGAGATCCCACCCCCTATGGGCGGGTTGAAAACATGCGGAACAACGCCATCTACTGGCTGTAGTCTTTAGCCTCTGGCCAGAAAATCCTCCGATGACGCAAAATGACGAGTTTTGCGTCATCGGAGGATTTTTTCCAGACAAAAAATGCATAAATCTCTTGTCTCAGGGGGATATGAGGGTGGAAAACATGGTAATTCGAAAATACTACAGGTTTTCTACTAATACAAAGCTTAATGCTAAATCCTGAAGTATCCCTTTAATCACAAGTGTAGTAGGCTACAGTTTATGTTGTAGCTAATTTACAGATGTACAATTTTAAAATTATAGTCTCTCTGCTCTTCCTGGTATCATGAACCCTTTTTGTTCTCCTTTTTCCCCTCTGTGGTGCATGAGGACATAAATAGCCTAATGATGAAGATTGTATATCTTTCCCTCAAATTATTTGAACCAAACGAAAAAGAAAATAATGGACGACAAAATGACACAAACACAAACATGTCCGTTAACATATTTATGGCAACATCCGCCATACACCCAGTCTCCATGTGCTCTACTTCTATTGGATAGTCGCGCCGCGTTCAACGGATTCATTTGCACAAAGATTTGCATCTTTTGCAAAGTGTGGATGCGTTTTGTGCAGTTGCCTAGGCTATTGTCTATTGAAATGAACATGACACGCGACTGCCGCGTCCCGTCACCGTGTGTTCCTATCGCGACGTTGATGAAAACATATGAAGCCAATTTGAATTCTATTGAGAATTTACCACTTTAAAACGCTATGGAGAAAGTCAAACATGATCTAAAAACAGTCGTCACTAAAGACTGATAAAAAGAGGAGGAAACATCATCCTGCACCAACATTAATTTGAAAGCTTTTTAATGACAACCTTTACTAGAATTGATCACGTGTTCTATTGTTAAATGTTAAATTGGTTTGAACTCATTTATAATAGATAATCTTTGTTAAGGGAATAGATTTTTCACTAAAGATTTATATTACAACTGTGGCATGTTGTAGCTATAGTTTATACATGTGTAGGCTTTTATTTTTCATAACAAATGCTATAGATAAAAGAAAGAAAAATGTTAACATTAATGGTAATGAGAAGCCATCAATGGTCTTACCTGTAATTATATTGGGGAGACAGGGGACAGTTGCAACACTTTTTGCGTTTCTCTCAGTTACTCAGAGACTATTTGGACTAGACCAACCTGTTTTAGGCCTACTATAATATTATAGTATTATTTATTTATACAATAATATTATTGTAGCCTATTATTTATTTATTTAGTCATATTTATCAATAACAGTTATTGAGTTTTGTTAGTTTATAGAACATAGGCCTTCAGTGCGCAGGTGTTACAGATGCTATTCAATCTCTCCATATTTCAGTGTCAGACAGGAAGAATTGAACAATTTGCAATGCAACAAACTTTTATTAAACATGCAATTTATAACTTGTTGCAACCGTCCCCAACCCTATCAGCCATGACAGAACATCATGTGCCGGCTATAGACACACTGACTTTGACACATGCTAACCTTGTCACTTAGAAGTCAACAAAACAATAATTCAAACTAAGTTTTGAATAATTCATACAAAATGTCAGGACAGTATGACAAAAATATATCTAATGAAAAAATTTACTTTCAAACCTCCAAAACAAGTTTTGTTCAATAAAAGCAGCAGCAGATGTTGAATAATGTCTAGTGTCTTCTTGGTGGGGGGAGGGTGTAACTGTGCATGTTCAGTATGAGTGTCATCACTCTAGCTTGTTTCTGATTGGAGAAAAATGACATGTTGCAAATATCCCGTTGCAACTGTCTCTGGTCTCCCTCCTTACTGTAATAACTGCTATACTTAAACGATACAAGAACTATGTTACTTTTTCATAAGGCCAAGTAGCCTACAAGTTAGAATCAATAGCTTTAAGTCTGGACCTTCTTGAATTATTGACTAAACAATTGGTTTTCTCCGTGTGTAAAATGTGTTCTGCTAATAATTTTCAGATATTCCAAGAGATGACAAGAAATTAACATTTTCAGTAGATATAAGAACATTTTAAGTAAAGATAGTTTGACTTCTCATTGCAGTTACGTCATCAACCAGCTTCTTTGCATGTTTGGACCATTTTGCAAAAATAAAACAACAAACAAATAAATAAACCTCACAAGGGAGCATGCCTGTTAAACGGTCCACACTTAAACCCCTCCCAGTGTTCAAGCCAAAACTACGCCCTTGCCAGCGAGGGGGCAACCAATCCCCCATCAACCCCACTCTTGTTCTTCTCGAAGACCGATCCCGAGCAAGCAGTCGGCATTAGAGGTGAGCATCCTCATATGGCTCAGAAGAAGAAGGCAGAAAAATACTATAGCGGACTGACACACATTCAAAAATAATATAAAAACAAATTCATCCTAGGATGTAACAAAGGCCTAAATTCATTTTTTAAATCTCAGAATTATGGTTTTACGTATTTCTTGATATCTCACATGATCACATTGGAGTCAGGATATAAGGTTAATAAAGGATTATTAAATGCATGATAAATTAATGAATTTGTGTGTCTTGAACACTTGTTCCAAAAATAAACCACACATAATGCTGGAGAAATGTTTTATTCACTCTTAAAAAAAGGAACTTTATATTTTCAATAAAACTACATTCACCTTTTTGAGTGGATGTTTATTGCAACCATATTCATAATTGCAGATTACAACAAACTAAGACCTTGATCTGGAGGTTATAAATCAATAGAAGTGATCATTACTATGGACAAATTCATGAAAGCATACAATACTCTCTTATGGATTCAATTGAGAAAGTAAATGATTAACTACAGGATACATGATTAACTAATGGATGTAATAAGAAAAAAAGAAAATAATTTTCTTGTATAACAACATTAAACCAAGATATTTGTAAAGGCAAGTAAATATATGCCAACTAATTTCAATTAAATCATGCCACACCCTATACCATTATAGTGATGCAAATTACATTTATAGTTCAGACTCACATTATCGATCAATATTGTTCAGCCTATTTATTAAAAGGTCTTGGGCTGCCGTCCTCTTTATAGATCAGGTCAATAACACCGTTTATTAGTTTCTTGTGATTGTCGTCCAGATCCCGTACATCAGCTTCAGAAGATGGCTGGTCTATCTTCCACTCCTTCCAATCCATTTTCTTTGCTCTTGAAAGCACCAACAAAATTGCTCTTTTAAAAACATCATGGAATTTCCCAGTGGGAGGAACATGTATGTCACAGTTGAATCCATTATCTTTCCATTTATCTCCGGTCATATATAGTTCAGAATGTTTCAGAATCTGTTTTACTGGATCACTTTCAAGAAACAACTTGTATGCCTTCTCCCACCACTCTTCACTCACATTCTCGTTTAAGATTTGAAAATCTGCCATCTGTGAAAAACAGGAAATAAAAATGAGTGCGCAAGTGATCAGTTTACATCAGCGTTGTTACTTTAGGTCAGTTTTAAAATGTTAAATTGACGAGTATTAAATACACAGATAGTGATATTGAGGTATGTAAATATAAACCCTTCGTACGGGTGATGTTTTTATGCTCAGTCAAATCATTGTGAATGTATCATATTGAGCTAGTTATGCTTCAATCATAAATGATCACACATATTATTAAAACCTTACCGTTTATAGGCTTTGTGATGTCCTGTGGCTTCCTGTGAAAGTTGAGTTGATACAGAGGATTCGCAGCTGTCTGTACACTTCCAGTCCTGTTGTTTGATGTGAAAAGAACAGACACTCAAGGACTTAAATAATCTACAGGGTGTGGCTTTCAGGTGCAAATAAACAAGCAGCTCGACCAATCCGGCTGTAGCACGCATGTCTTATACAAGTATGAGTAATACTGCATAATGTAGACTCTATTTACTGTAATAAGGCTTTATGCACCAGTGCGGTCACACCATACGCAGTTACATTGCTGTAATCTGAGATCTTTTAACCAGCACAACTGGCTAGTCCAGAATCTGACCAATTTAGAAATACTGTATATCAGCGTCCCTTTAAAAGCAGTGAAGACCACTAATGTCCATGTCATCTGCACGGATCTGATGGTCAACATTAAATACAATGTGTAACTTTAACGTACAATACTCGTAAGCGTAAGAGAAACACATGAAGAACCATCTTTTTCGTTCTCTCCCAAACGCTCTGCTTTACATATAAATTTAGAATCATGCAAGCTAGAGATACACATGCACAACACACACACACACACTACTCCATATAATCATATAATCACGTGTAAAACCTTGTTTGTTTTGCTTGTCAGAATCGTTTTGTATATACAGTGCTGTCTTTGTATTTTGTCTTACTCTGTCCTGTCCTAAAAGAAAAAAAGAAACCTGTGAAGATATCATGTACTTGTTCATATGTGTCTTGAACTGTTGTGCGAGTGAGTTTCCTGCCATTTCTGTTCGAAGTTTTCATATTTGGCCAATAAATGAGGAGAAAAGTGAAGCCAGGATTGGAAACGGTGTTGAGATGAATAGTGGGACCTCTTTACAAACCGTAGAAGATCTTTCATTCTTTCATAACATAGAAATATATTGTATTTGAGACATATAGTTGTTATAAAAACGCTGTATATTTGTATTCCACAGATACACATAACATGTTCATGTACATTTCTGCATTGATCACAGCTGCACCCATAATCCTAGTCGGCATGCTGTGGATTATTAGGAGTTGGATGGTGACGTGTTGCCCTGTATGATCTCACGAATCTTGTCTGTATCAGTTCGCAGGGCTTCATTTCGTGGGTGGATTTCTAGAGCAGCTTGATAATCCAGAAGACCTAAAAAACATCAGATTGATTTAATAGTGAAATACTTGATAGACCTTACACTCCACTTTAGGAGTTTCACAAGCAGAAATTAAGTGCATTTTAAATGCATTTTGAATTTCAATTCAGATTCTGAGTTTGAATCACATTTGCATGGCAGTAGTAAAAAGGATGCAGAATTGTACTTAAAATTTGAAATTTAATTGAATTTTAATTGGAATAAAATGTAAAAAAAAAAAATTCTTTTAGGTTATGGGCAATGGCCAGGGAACCCAGAATGCTCTAATTTACAGGTGTTGGTGTGAATATTCAATTTAGTGAAGTCTTATTTTGATTAAAGGGATAGTTCACCCAAAAATGAAAATTCTGTCATCATCTGTCATATATATTTTTTCCTACTATGGAAGTCAATGGGGACCAAGATCTGTTTGATTAAAACATTCTTCCAAATATCTTCCTTTGTGTTCAGCAGAACAAAGAAACTCATACAGGTTTGGAACAACTTGAGGGTGAGTAAATGATGACAGAATTTTCATTTTTGGGTGAACTATAACTATATAATAAGATTTAAGATTTATATAATATAACTATTTAAGATTTATTCTGATATCTGAAAACTATGAGATGGATGTTTTGTTCTGCTGTATGCTATAATTAATGATGGATGTGAACAGCACTGAACTGACTCTACATATCATGAATAGAGGCCAAATCTTCTCAAATTCCAACTCATGAAATGACTGGAATCCAAATTTTAAATTCAGAATTTTTTTCCAATCCTAAAGAGAGCATCAGATATTTTTATATTAGCTGCTCAAAGTGATGTCAGTGCATAGATTTATCGCACACATTTTCATAGTTGACTCTGTATGTTTATGACTGCAGAGACTGATGTGCTCCAGTACCTTCCACATAGAGCTGTAGTTCACAGAACGCTGTCCCTCTCCTCACGTGAGCCTTCAGTCGAGCAGCAGCGTTTGAAGAGACCGCAGGCGTCAGCAACTCAAGGGCCTGAGAAAGAGAGAAGGAATCAGTCCGCTGTATGAAAATGTCATTTAAAAGAGGAAGAAACTGACCTGAGAGCTGTCCTCAATGGCTCTGTGAAGGTTTCTCAGTTTGAGATGACAGGCCGCTCGATTAGAAAATAAAGCTGGGATCTTCCTGTTGAGTTTTATGCCGAGATTGTAAGCGTTGACAGCGGCCTGGAAGTTTCCTGCCATGAACAATTTACTGCAGGAAAAGGGAAAAAATGAGTGGGTAATAATGGTATTTAATACTGTTTTTCTTTAAAACAAATGACACTTGCTTGGTTATTTTATTATCTAATGCATTGACATTCAGACATTTGTAAGTGTGACTTAAGTGTACAAACGCTGTACATTACTGTTCAAATGTTTTGGGTCAGTAAGATTCAAAAAAAATGAAATTAATACTTTTATTCAGCAAGGATGCATTAAATTGATCAAAACTGACAGTAAAGACATTTATAATGAAAAAATATTATATTTCAAATAAACGCTGTTCTTTCTTTATATTCATCAAATTAGTCAAAAAGCAGCACAATGTTGTTTTTTTTACATTGATAATATTCATAAATGTTTCTTTAGCAGCAAATCATCATATTAGAGTGATTTCTGAAGGATCATGTGACACTGAAGACTGGAGTAATGATGCTGAAAATTCAGCTTTGATCACAGGAATAAAGTACAGTCTAGTTTATTACAATTGAAAACAGTTATTTGATATTGTAATTGTTGAAAAGGCTCTCAATCGGTATTATATTTATAAAAGAGACACTAATGCCCCCTTGTGGCTAGATAAATATTACGTTAAGAGATAAAGACATGCATTAGAGAAAGTTTGATGGAGTTATGCTGCTTGTTTTGATCGATTTGACAGAGTGCGTTCATATACCAGTGATTAATCTTTGTTCAGTTATTGATTACCTCATACAAGTTGTACTTCAAGTATTACTATTTTGATGTTAAACCTGTAATTTGATATGTTACGACGCATGCATTTGTTTATTGCATCGCTGAGTTTATCTGTAAATACATGTAAAAGAGAGTTCAGTATCTATCTGTGAACATATAATCTCAATTGCTAAGTAAAGTTGAGTATAGGATTATTTATGATAGAATAAGGATATATGATGATTATACCATCTCTGTTCGATCGCTTGAGATCACGTGAGAACGTTACACTATTTTATCTGTGTTATTTTACTCAGTCATTATGTTAAGTGCTTATATTTGTATATCTGTGAAATATTGAGTCATTGCATTCATAATGTCATTAATAGTAGTATTTAGCGAGTGCTATCAGCCAAATTTGATGACTCTAGATTACAATGTATGGATAACATGACCATAGTACTACAATGCTTATGTTCTTCTGTGCATAACCATATGAGAATAATGTTATCTTGAATATGTTATAATTTGAATATTGTTATTTCTATTTCATTTAGAACCACTACTGTTTAAAT
Source organism: Abramis brama (assembly GCF_963993115.1). Lineage (NCBI taxonomy): Eukaryota > Metazoa > Chordata > Actinopteri > Cypriniformes > Leuciscidae > Abramis > Abramis brama. The sequence continues at coordinate 41,140,968 of NC_139971.1, forward strand.
GTGGCTGCAAATTACCACGATATACAGTACGTCTCTGACTGGACGTCTTGTGACTGCTCACTTTCCACCAGAACAAAAGTAGTCTTCATTACAGTAATAATATTTGCCATTTTTACTGATTTTACTATATTTTTGATCAAAGAAATGCAGACTTCTTTCAAGAACATTAAAATATCTTACCGACTCTAAACTTGTGATCAGTAGTGTATTTGAAGAGTTCAGATGCAAAAGCCTCTAAGTGCCATCTGAAATTTTCTTCTAGAATGATCATTTTTATCAATCTCGTATATTTAAGTTCAGTAATTTCACTTAAATGACAATGAAAATGACCTATTAATTGTCATTTAAGTGAAATTACTGAAATTAAATATACGAGCTTGATAAAAATGATCATTCTAGAAGAAAATTTCAGATGGCACTTAGAGGCTTTTGCATCTGAACTCTTCATGTATAAAAGCAAATAAACTGATGGAAGAGAATTATATGTTGATTTATGATCTGTTTGGTCTGTGACCCATCGTCCTCTCTGAGTGTGAGCTGTGACACTCACTCGCCCTTCTCTTTCAGCCAGTCTGGGTTTCTCTCTTCCTCGCTCAGGTCTTCCAGTTCAGCCAGATCCGTGTCCACTGCTCTCCTGGCCTCCACCTGCTTCTTCAGCCACTGCTCACACACACACACACACACGGACATGATATGTGTATTAGTGATGCATCGATATGAACATTTTGGCCGATACCGAAAACCAATAATTCTTTATATTTGAAAGCCGATAACCGATATATTGGCCGATAAATCTAAATCCAAATTTTGATATAATTTTTGAGAGCCTGATTACAAAAACAAAAGTCTCACCATTAAAAGCCACATCCCAAACACACAACTATAATGTTTTTATTATCATTTTTATGTAGCTTATACGGCAGACATGCGCTGCACATGTTGCACTGATCTGTATTTTCCTTTTTTCAAATCATATTTCAAGCAATTCAAAAGCATCATGTTGAACATCTGAAGAGTCTCGGCTGAAGCAAATAATCCATTATTTATCGGCTTTAATATATATCAGCTAAATTTTCTTTTCAGGCCGATAACCATAACATTAAAAATGAACCAATATCGGCCGATATATCGTTTCTTCCCTTATGTGTGTGAATCCTCAACATGACAGAATGGATTTAGTGCTGATCTCTATGGTTAAAGCAGATCTGACCTCTTCCTCCTCCGGCACGCGAGACTCTCTGAGCGCGGTGGGAAACACTCGTGGAGTGAAGCTGATCTTAATACAGCCAGCTGATCTGGGAACAGGCAGATCTTTAGGCTTCGGTTTGATGCTTCTCTGCCCTAGCAAGGAAATATGGCAAATATGTTTTGACTTCTGCTTTCTGGTATGAAGAGCCGAACATCACGAAGAACAGTGAACGTTAGATGTGCTCTGGATCTGAGAATGAAAGCTTGTTTACCAGATGTAGTGCTGCTGGTATTGTGCAGTGGTGTGATTGCAGGAGTAACGTTTGCTCGCTCTGTTTTCTGATAAACCGGCTTGTTGTCGCGCTTGCCGGCTCCTTGCAGCTTTTGCCGCTTCTCCTTTTCTTCTGCTGTTTTCCTCTGCGTTTCTCTCCAGAAATCCAGTTCTGCCGTGGCTCTCGCACACTCTTCATCCTTAATCTTCTGAATCCTGTCCCGCTCCTCGTTCTCAAGCTGAAACACAGGCAGAGAGTTCAGCAGCAAACTAATAATGTTCCAGACAACATTCAGATACAGGAGAAAAAGATCTGTGCTTAATAATATACAGAAAATAATCTGTATATAAGCATTTATTAAAAATATGGTAGATTAAAAATACACTAAATCAATAATTAATACATACTGGTAGCATTTGTTGTAGGCTACTTCTTTTAATTTATTATGATTATTAAACAAAAGACATACAAACACTTGCTGTCAGATTTACTGATTTTACGGCTTTCTTGATTCTCACATTATCACATTGGAGTCAGAATATAAGGTTCTGGTGTTTTACTGTCATTTTAATCTTACATTACTTTATATTTTGCATAAATAATGATTAAATCAATGCTAAATGAAGATTAATTCCATGCACATTTCCCCCTAATTATGATTCTCATTCAATTATTATTACTGTACTGCAATAAAAGGAATCATCATGCTACTCCAATGTGATAACGTGAGCATATCAAGAAAGCCGTAAAATCAGTAAATCTGAGAGCAAAAATGAATCTCGACCTTCATCATGGTTTCCAGCGCATATTTCTTCTCCTGCTGAATCCTGGAGGCTTTGGCTTTAGACTTTTCTGCTTCTTTCTCCTGAACTTTGAGAATTGCTCGTTCTCGAACCTGCTTCTGTTCCTCTTTATCTGTGGAACAAAAATATACACTTTTATAATAACTGTACGTCTCAAATACAACCCCATAAGTTAATTTTCTTAAGTATACATAAGTAAAGTTCAAGTACATTTTAAGTATACTTTATGTAGCAAGTACACTAATATCAATGTACTAGTAGTATACTTTTAAGTGTACTATTTCAATACAACTTGAGGCCAAATTGACCCAGTTTTTAGTGTATAAAAGTATTAAGTATACTTTAAGTGTAACAGTAGTAGTACACAACTAGTTAACAAATAAGTTTTTCATTTGTACTGCAACTACACAAGTGAACTTATAGGTATACTGATAGTTTACTAGTCAAATACTTGTAGCAATTTTTTTAGTTTATGAAAGTGCATTGTCTTTTTATTTAAATATACTCTCAATCTCAGTAAACTACTAGATTACTAGTTCTATACTGCAAATATACTAAGTGAACATAACATCATACTTATAATTTACTATTTATATATTATTTTTATTACTTTAAGAATACTATGTTCCTATTTATGTATTAATTTTTATACTTGAAATATATATTTAACTGTACTTTAACTCTTTTACAATACACAAAAGAAATGTCTGCGTTTAAAAACATTCACATAAGTTACTCAGAATTAGGAAAATTTCTGTTTTGATTATAAATCAATATTTTCAAACAATGTAAGACGGTATGTAAAACTACGTGAAAAAAGTATTTAATAGGCTTCTCCTAGACAACTACAAGCCAAGTATACTTAGAATACTTAATTTATATGTGTAAGTAAATCTCGATCAAAAGATTGAGGACATGTATAGGCCAAATATACTTAGACCTTTCTGTCAGTATAAGTCAAGTATACTTAAGTGTACTTTTAAGTATATTTCTGAGAAGTAACTTACATAAAAAGTACACTTTCTTATTTTTAGTTTAAAAGAAGTATACTAGTGGACATCATGAGTATATTTCTATGTAATGAAAGAATGAAAGCTCTCCTACCAATGTTTGTAAAGAGCTGTTCCCAGAATTCCTCTCTCCTCTTCTGCAGTGTGAAAACTGCAACACCGTTCCCAATCCTGGCTTCACTTTTCTCCTCATTTATTGGCTCAAACAGGAAAACTTCGAACAGAAACGGGGGGAAACTCACCTGTGTAACAGTTCAAGACACATGAAGCGAGTAGTTAACGTTAGGCTACATGATACCGTCGCGTGTTTCTCCAGGTAACGTTACACATATGACTATGGCATGTTAAAGTTACACATTCTATGTAATGCGGACCTTCAGATACTCATCCGTGCAGATGACATGGACATTAGTGGTCTTCGCTCCTTTTAAAGGGACGCTGATATAAACTGTGCTCTGGTTTTGAGTCCATGTATGATCTCTCACTATCAGCGGCATGTCTAGCTGACTCTCCTGAGCGAGACGTAAATACTGGTTGCTACGACGTGGCTGTGGTTGTTAAGGGGCGGAGCTATCATTTCCGCTTTCCACCAGTCAGTCGCTTTAGCCGTCCGCCATATTGGAACGGTCAAAGCCGGTCCGTGGTTAGACAGACGCGTCTATGAATATCTATATCTGCAATAGACTTCAGCAGATGATTTTGCTAAACTAACACAAAACAACAAGACAAACATGACATTAAAAGTTACCATAGTAGTAAAAACGTATAATATTGGGTTAACACATATAAAAACACAAACCAACAAATTCTTACCTGTGAAACGATATCCCATTTCTTCGGGAATTTAAATCTCAGCGGTTTCACATGTTGTGGCATCATTGATTCTTACTGACTGTGAGTGAGGACCATAGGTGAGGACACGCTAACTGTTCCAAGATGGAGGACGTGTCCGAGGAGTCTACATAATGCATATCTCGCCTCATCTTTATAGCGTTTCCCCTCAAAATCAAACTATATCATACTTAATCATACATGAAATAAAGTAGACAGAATATGTATTAGAAGTTTAGAGGCTAGTACAGTTATATGTGTTCTGCTTAATAATGCCACTTACATCTTCTACCACAATTATCCATTTCTGTCAGAATTAATTTTATGTTGGGTCATACTCTGTGCATAATAATTTGTTACTGTGAGACATGTTAACATTATCGCATGTTTCAAATAAAACATAAATCAATGACTGCATAGGGGGAAAAAATTCTTTTTAAAATCAGTTTTATTAAACGCAGTTCAAATAACACATTTGAATAATGGCTTTTCCAAGGTTTTTCTATTAAACAAGGCTGTTTTTCACAGAGAAATATGAGTTATCATAACACACAAGAGAACTTTAATTTACATTCAATAAACTTTATGTGCTGTACCAGCTTGGTTTCGAGTATGCCACAAATTCACTTCATATTGTTCATTATTGGCTCCGTACATTCATTGTCCCGTTATAAAATAAGTTCCATTCAAATATTCTCACCCCATATTGATAATTGGGTAAATGATTCACTGCACAATGCCATCAGCTCAGGATCTAAGTATCTATTAAAACACATTTAAGGCACCAGGGGTCAACAGTCAAATCTGGCCAATCATACAAAAATTGTTTCTACATTATTTTGTCTTTATAGACACATTATTACTGCACAAATCACTACACTATGTTTAGATTATCTTGCTTAACAATTGAAGTCAGATCAGCAATAGTTGCATGAAGTTTACATTCACGATGCCAAAATGTTTTCCATGTTTTAAGACTTTTCTAAATTACAAAAAGTCCAAAATAAAAGAATGCATTTGAGATTATAAATGGGCGAATCTAACAAACACATTTCCAGACATTTTACTTTCTAGAGTTTCTTGTAATTCTCATTATTCTTAAAAGCAATTATCATCATACAGTATAACAATCTTAATTTTCTTCAAGCAAAATATAATTTCTTATTTATCTATTTCCTTTGGGGTGAATAATGACCTGCACATGATTCGCGAGATTCACCCATGACCACTGCATCATTAAATTAAGATAATTTTAGGAGATAACTGGTTAAAAGGACTGATGCACAAAGTATTTTTTGTCAATATAAATATATGTATTGTGCTATTTAATGCATCATGCCCGGAAATAAGGCCTTCAAGTAACAAATCCTCCTCAGTTTTGGCCAAAATAAAAATGTCAATCAAACCCAGTAAAGAAAGCGTCAAATAACAAAACTTACAAAAGTATCATCAAGTGCATCCAAAGTTTCAATGTCAACTTGTTTTCTGGCTCTCAAGATTTTCACTTCATTTGATCATAAAACAATCAAAGAGCAAAGCTGTTTGAAAAACAGTAATAAGAAGGAACATTGCCAAGCAAAATCCATCACAACCAGTAATATTGCTCACTAATACTAAAATACATGTCGCTGAAGTGAAACAAGATGTGATGATTCTCATCAGTAAATATGCTATTCTACATTCAATGAGAAAGGCCCAATCATGTTAACTAGTAAATGATCAGCATCTACAAAACACTCTCAAGTTTCAGAGCATCACGTATTGCTAGTTTGGCAGATTACTCGAGTTTAGATTTGACAGTAGAAGATCTTTCTGGATAAATAAAATGCTGCTTGTGATTTTGAGTTACTCTGAAACCTGAAAACTGACTGTTAGAATTACAGTTGTAATGTAAGAAAACTAACCATTAAATCACAGATATTAAATGACAGTTTTTTCATACATTAATCAAGGCGAGCCAAAGGAAGACGTCTGACCGAGAACAATCACTGAAACGAAGGGCTCTTTCATGAGCACAGCCTGACCTCTGGATTTAAAGGCATTAGAAACATCAGACATCTAACAAGGACTAATTCAGCCCAAGACAAGTACACTACTGTTCAAAACATTGGGGTTAGTACCATATTTTTTTCTTTCGAAAGACATAATACTTTTATTCAGCAAGGACATATTAAATTAATCAAAAGTGACATTTATAATGTAACAAAATATTTCCGTTTTAAACAAATGTTGATCTTTTGAGCTGTTTTCAACACTGATAATAATCATAAATGTTTCTTGAGCAGCAAATCATCATATTAGAGTGATTTCTGAAGGATCATGTGACACTAAAGACTGGAGTAATGATGCTGTAAATTCAGCTTTGATCACAGGAATAAATTACATTTTAAAATATATTCACATAAAAAACAGTTATTTGAAATTGCAATTTTAAAAAAAAATATATATATATATTTTTTATATATTTATATATTTTTTTACTGTATTTTTTTTATCTGGTAAAAATCTTACAGACCCCCAAAATTTGTACAGTAGTGTATATTTCCAAAATTAGGCTTTTTCAAATCATTTAATAACCTTCAAGATGTTCCCCTATGACTTTCTCCTTTGTGATTCACTGAAGAAAAAAAAAAGTAAATAGATCAAGTTTTAACAATAGGAATAGAGATGCACGATATATCGGCCACCATGTCGGTATCAGCCGATATATGTTCATTTTTAATGTTATCATTATCAGCCTGATAAGAAAATTTGGCTGATATATTAAAGCCGATAAGTAATGTATTATTTCCTTCAGCTGAGACAGATGTGCACTGATCGCCATGATGGTTTTGAATTGCTTGAAATATGATTGGAATCACTTTAAAAAAGAGTGCAACATGCGCAGTGCAAGCTTATCATATCGGCTTCATAAAATTACAGTGAGAACATTATAATTGTGTGTTTGGGACGTGGCGTTTAATGGTGAGACTTACAAAAATTATATAAAAATTTGTATTTAGCTTTATCAGCCAAAATATCGGTTATCGGCTTTCAAAATATAAAGAATTATCGGTTATCGGTATCGGACAATATTGGTGCATCCCCTAAATAGGACGATGAGTAAATTCTACCAGAACTTTCATTTTGGGAGAAATATTTTTGAGTAGAAACAAAACAAGCCAAAAGTAACTTTGGAACTCAGTTCAAACCGAAGAGAAACAATTGATCTGAACGTCAGTCTCAGTCAGGACTGTCCTTCTCCGGTCCCCGGCGTCCCCGACACCTCTCTGGTTTTCCGCAGGTGCGTTGCGCTGTCCTCCATGCAGGAGTCGCAGCCCCAGACCGCAGATATCTCCGCCGTCAGCAGATTATACGCCGTCTCCGTCATCCCTGTGCAAACTCTGTGGAACCACTTCTGACACGAGGCCTCGCACAGGATGGCCTCTTGGTCATCGTTGACTTCGCTCAGGCATATCCCGCACGGGTAGACGGGCTCGGACGAGGAGGACGTTCTCCTTCTGTTCAAGACTTTATTATTGGTCAAAGCTCCGGTTCTGCGAGCTTGATCCGCCGACTTACTGGAGTGAATGACGCCGTTGAGTTTTCCCGCTCCCCCGTCCTGTCCGCTCGCTCGGCTCTTCGTCTTCAGCTCTGGCGTGTTGTCCTGAGGATTGTTCTCTTCACAGTTTTGACTCTGCTTGCGTGGCGAGGGGTTCTGCGGGGCGTTTTTGCTCACGGCTTCACTCGGGTCCTGTTTAGGCGCTGGCGTGCTGGACTTGCTGAAGTTATTTTGTTGCTGAGAGAGGTTAGGGCTCATATCCCGAGCTGGATTTCCCTCCGGACCGAAACCAGGAGCACCTAGAGGACTCCCGCTTTGGCTGAGATTTTGAAGTGGGATCTGATTGACGTGCTCGGATCTGAAGTGGATGCGGTTGTTGTTTCCGCCACCAAACGGCTGCCCGTAATGCGGGTTCTCGGCATGACCGTAGTTAAATCCCGGTACCCGGTTGAAGACCACGGGCTGGTTTCGCATCTGGTAAGGAAGCCCGTAGGGAGAAGGCATCCTTTGGGGCATTTGCGGGGCCATCCTGGGCGGCCCATAGCCACTGAACCCTGGGTAATGCGAGTGTCCAAAATAAGGGTTAGCAGGAGGCAGCGGCTTCAGAGATGGCGAGTTGTAATTGTCATCGAAAGGATTGGCAGCTATTAGGTGATCTGAGCTGGTGTTCGGTGGAGGAGCATATTCAGACAGAGGAGAGAAGGACGGCACCTGTGAAGAAAGAGACTTTTATTTTCACTGCTGAATATGAATCAAATGCACAAATGATGCACAAAGAGCAGATTTTCTTCATATTTACAGACTGCTTTTCTTCTAGATCTTGCCTCACTTGCTAAACACATCGAGACCATGAAAAGCCCATGAAAAGCTACTTTAAAAATTTGGGGTTGGAAAGATTTTTTAATGTTTTTGAGTCTCTTCTGCTCACCAAGACTGCGTTTATTTGATCAAACATACAGTAAAAACAGTGAAATATTATTACATTTTAAAATAGCTGTTTTCTGTGTGAATATATTGTGAAATGTAATTTATTCCTGTGATCAAAGCTGAATTTTCAGCATCATTACTCCAGTCTTCAGTGTCACATGATCCTTCAGAAATCATTCTAATGTGATGATTTGATGCTCAAGAAACATTTATGATTATTGTAAAAAATTTGTGGAAACTGTGATTCATTTTTTCAACGAATGGAAAGTTTAAAAGAACAGCATTTGTTTGAAATAGACTCTTTTTTAACATTATAAATGTCTTTACTGTCACTGTTGATCAATTTAATGCATCCTTGATGAATAACAGCACCATAACAATAACAGTTCTGGAACCAGTTGATAAGAGAGTTTCATACAGTACCTGTGTGCTCGACTTGCGTCTCTTTTTATCAGGGATTCCCAGTAAGTGCCCAGGACCTCCTAAAACATCCAGCCCACCTTCACCTCCTGTAGAGTCAAAAAGTGAGTTCAAATAAAATCATCCTCTAAAATATTTAGAGTCAATCCAATACATATCATTCATGTCTATAGCACTGACATGTGTATATGACATAAAGTCCCTGTTTAATGGCTTGGACAGTTCGATCTGTGGTTACACTTTATTTTATAACTTTGTTTTACAGTGTCATGGTTACATGTACATGTAGAGTAATAACTATAAATTATGCATAATTACATGCAATTAAACCTAAACTAAACCCTATTCCTAAACATAAGCCTATTGTAAGTAGCCTACATGTTTTAAAGTAATATTCCTCAGTACTTAAATTTACTCAGTAACACAGACACCTTAAAATAAGTGTAATTATACATTTAAGTACTGAGTAATATTAAGTAAATACATGTACTTACTATAGGGTTAGAGTAGGATTGAGGTTTGGTTTAGGGTTAGTTGAATGTAATTAGGTATATTTTATAGTTACTACATGTATGACACTAACACTAAAATAAGTGTTACAGTCTTACACCAACATTGCATTAGAAGGTTACAGTAATAAACTGTAGCACTGCAGTGTTGTTAAACATGTTTCATTAGACTTTCATTTTCAGAAAATAAGACATAATTAACCATTTTGATAATGATGTAACCCTTGCTATCATTTTCACTACCTTCTTGTAACTTTTAACTTTTGTGATTTTTGCTTTTTAATGTTACTTCATAGACATGTTATTGCCAGTTGTACTGTTGCATGCTCTATTGATGTGCGTGTAATAAATAAACGCATGATTTCTCTCGAATTGCTGATCGACTCCAAACTTCCCCCAAACTCCCTGTAAAGTAGCGTTCATCTGACAGCCTTCACTTTGAGGCCTGACATGCTCTCCTTTTCAGAAGCACGCATCTGAATATGTCGCAGTCTACTTTTCAGTTCTTCCCCGAAGGCCTGAAGGCCGACCGCTGCTGTCGCTCCGGTAATTACACCGACACCGAATCAAAGCCTATAAAACACGGAAAATCCACGTTACCTCGGTTTCGTTTTAGAGAGAATGAATCTTTATCCTGCTCTTTGGACATTACAAGCTCCCTCACATCATGACTCAGACGGGGAAAATGGTGTAACTTTGATGCCAGAAAGAGTGATTGTAGTCAACTCGTCTCGTTCTTCCCCCGTTTCACTGCAATCACGGCGGCGGCGGCGGCGGCGATCCGTGCGCGACCGGGAAGCGAATTTGCTATTCCTACTTGGCGAAGGTTATTGCTATTAATATTCATGAGCTAAACCGTCGCCATTTGAAGTATACAAATGACGTCATCAAAATCTATTTAATATTCATAAGGCAAACGGTGCGACCCAATTCGCGTAATTATGTACGGTATTTTATGCCGTTTTGTGGTATAAATAGTGGGAGTAGTATTCACAAAGTACACTTTAAATACCCGGATGATGCACTAAACCGAAAAAAACAAGTGTGGAATGTTGGACACTTCATCAACTCAACTGTCACCGCGGAGGGGGAGGGGCTATCAGACTCCTATGTTGAATGACAAAATAACCTTATAAAATTCATACACTACTCGGTTGAGTGCATAGTGCATAAGTAAATAGTGTATAAGTCGTTACAAGTGTATAGTGCGTCATTTGGGATACGACTACTTCCGCAGACCGCATAGCTCATTAATATTAAAGAGGACGACATGGTCGACGTCAGCACGGCCTCATTTATATTCAAAGAGTAAGCCTTTGCCATAGTAGTCTCTGTAATTGCGCGAGCTGCACCAGTGTACAAAGTTTGGGAGGAGCGGACACCTTTGACTTGTTGTTTTACGAGTTAGGTCACGGAAACGGGCGACTCCTCCGCTTGTGTTAGTTTACTTTAGCGCGATATATGTAAAGGCTGTGAGTGTAAAGCGGCGCGTGAGGCGGGACTGTCGGTGGAGTGCGCGTGCGTGAGCGCAGATACCCCTCTCCATCAAAGCACGTGTGTGTGTGTGTCTGAAGCGTAGACTGTAAAAAAAGATACTTAATCTAATATACATTAAATGTATCAACAGTGACTGTAAAACACTCCTTTTTTAGCAGCCCAGGACCTCCTAAAATATCCAGCCCACCTTTACCTCCTGTAAAGTCAAAAGGTGCGTCTAAAGAATTGCGTTTGATGTAACATGAGATGATAATGATCATTCGCTGATGTAACGTTATACTATTAGAAAGTGCTGTCTGACTGCATTTTAAGTTTTCATTTTCCTTCATTTAGTTTTCGTATGTGTGTGTGTTGTGCGTGACACCAAACTGTATATATATTATTATTTTTAATGTTTTTGAAAGAAGTCTCTTAACATTACAGCCTGCAGGCTCATCAAGCCTGTATTTATTTGATCAAAAATACAGGAAAGAAAACAGTAATATTGTGAAATATTAAAATTTTTAAAAAATTGTATATTTTTTACTTTAAAGTATATTGTATTTCTGTGACTCAAAGCTGAATTTTCAGTGTCACATGATCCTTCAGAAATCATTCTAATATGCAGATTATTTTTATCAATGTTGGAAACAGTTGTGCTGCATAATATTTTTTATAACCTGCGATACTTTTTTCAAGATAGAAACTTTTGTCCAGTACTATGCATACAGTACATACATTATGTTTTTCTAAATACTAATGCACTTACTAAAAATTACACACACACACATTTATATAATTCTTTGAGATTTTTTTTTTTAATTCTTAGCAAAGACCTCAAATAAAATTATTCAAGAGAAAAGAGACAACATTTAATACTTTTCAACATTTTTATTTAAACGGGAAATTTGTATAAATCTTATTTGTGGTGGTGGGGTGGGGTGGGGGTGGGGGGTCTACTGTAAATGTATACCTTTTTGGCATAAACATTACACCGTATTGCCGAACAGGAAAACAAATCTTCCAATAAACACATGGTACATGTATTTGACAAGCACAGCAGAATATTAACAAGTGGAATTTTATTTATTAAGAAATACATTCAGTTTTAAGGCTTAGAAAGATTTACTGCTGCAGTGCAACGGAAACTCACAGGAGCGAGACCTGCGGAAACCAAACATTCACTGCTTTCAGAAGAGTTCTCAAAGCTCTCCCTTTTCCCCTTCAATTTAGGCAAATTCAGAATAAAACACTTCAACAGAAGAATGCAGAACAGAATCCATTCGAAAATCAAGAGTTTAAGCAAGTGCAGTTCACAATCACATCAGTACTAAATAAAGTGACATGAAACTGGATTTCCTGAGTAACATCACCTCAGTGAGGGTGATGGTGAACCTGGAGCAACTGGACATGCAACCTGAGACGTTTTTATCTTGCATGAACAGAGATCATCTGTTTAGATGCATAATATGCCGTGAGGAAGAAACCCTTCAGCAAACGCAGCTCCTAAACTTTTGACATATTTTATGATGCTGCATTTCTAAATGTTTGTTGTGAATCAGCTTCTATGTAGCTAAAGAACTGATGCATGGAATTACACTTGCACACACACACACAAAGAAAACGCCCAAAGCGAAGTCAACAATTTAACACAACAATCAATATTGTTCTAAAACACTAAAGCATATTCAAATTTATATCAAAAACAACAATTCCGGCATCAAATATTCCCAGACGGCAACATAGTGTCGGCCCAGATCCGGCCCACATCTGGTACATGTGGATTCAACGCGAATCTGGGCCGACACTACGTCGCTGTCTGGGTTGCTGAAACAAGCTTAAACAAGCATTTTCTCCCCTGGTCGGGCTGGTCTGGAGTGTGTTTTCAGCAAGGTCTTGGCCACTAGTCAGACTGGGAGACCAGCTAGACCAGTTTAAACCAGCAAAGACCAGCAAGCCAGCTTTGAGTACTTCCAAGCTTTTTTCTTCAGCAGGGAGAATCCAAATATTAAGTCAGATTTTCTATTTTCACAGAATACGGGGTACATCATCCCAAAAAACATTGAAAAAACAATACAATATTTCTCCTCCAGTGAGAAAAGTTATAAAAGGAAACAAAAGGCATGAAATCCATCATCTTTGGTTTAATCGAAAGTCATAACCGATTGAAAGTACGACCGCGTAACACTGTTTTTGGTTTCCTGATGTCTTTCAGTACGTAGAAATCAAATCTACTTAGGAATATAAAGCTTTGTAACAAGTGAACAATGACAAAACACCATGCAAATGAATCTATAATAATCATCCGTGCAACGGTGACGACATTCTTTGGTTTCAGGCTGTTTGCTTTGAAAATATTATTTTTTTAAAACTGATTGTGTCTCTCTGATTGAAATGCATACAGTGGCCAATCAATTTCCCCTGATTGAGAAGAATTTCAGCCGCATGGAATGTTTATTAATATAATATAATAATATCTCTCTCTTTGTATATAATATTCATGTACAATAACATCCATGCTGAACGTGAAATTCTAATAAGGGAATCTGATAACTGCGACATTTGATTTAAGGAGGTGAATCTCATAAAGCCTATCAAGAACATTTCTAGCTAATATTTCACTTTAAAAGAAAAGGGGAAAAAATAAGAAATTATATTTTGCATTGCCAAAATTATTTTCATGACAATTGAACCATTAATTTATAATTAAAGATATGTTAAGAGATTATGTTAATGAGAATTTAGGGGTGAAATGTGATTAAAAATGTCACAATGCAATTTGGTCTGAATGGTCTGAAAATAAGTTTTCATGTTTCTTATGCAAAATGCAATTTCTTATTTTTCTCTTGATTTCGGAGTGAAATATGACACCTCGTTTGATCGCAGGATCACAGGACGTCTCTGAGTTTTCTAAAGCAGCTCTTTTTTCCGTAGGTCTCTGGGTGAAACATCTTTGGTTTGATTCAAGGATAATCTCATTGTCATCTCTTCATCCCAAAGACCAGCGAACATGAAAGAACAAATGAAAGCGCAAACAGTCCTGCAGATGATGGCGTGTCACCGTTGCACCAACAAACAACCCCAAACTAACCTGAAAGAAAAGTGCTACGCTCATGTTCCTAAATCTAAAATAGCATCAACTATTTCAAAGCACTACAGTAACTAAAATGTGTACTCAGTAGTACATATACTGTATATCAAGAAAAATAGATATCTTTTGAGGCAAAAAGGTTTCATGATCAGTCTACTCTTAAGATTTGATAATTATTTTTGGTTTTCTAGAACAATCATTCGACTGCAATCAACTGAATCTCCCGATGGTGTATCTACACACATTAAGGCCATTATTTAAAGCTATCGGTTTTGCTGCATTTTTGCAAGCATTTTTGGTTACTTCGTGCTCAAAAGAAGAAGACAGGAAGAAATGAACTATGGAAAAACAAATCCATCTCCACAACAAATCACACACATTCAGTACGGGTCAACCGCCCTTGGACTCGAGGAAGATACCCTGTCGATCAAACCATGTGTTTGATCAAACCAAAACACATGGCTTTTCAAATGATTCCTGAGATGAAGCAAATAAAACACAACTACTGCTAAAAATCAAAAAGGTAAAATGAGGTAGTATAAAACAGGGACTATAAGAGCAAAAATACACACATTCATATGACGAAATCACAAATAAAGACAAAATACTCAATCCTACGTAAACGCTCAATTCAAAGTTTGACGTTTCTGAACCTGAGGTAGGTATAAAACCCCATCCTAACCACGCGTGACGCAATAAATCTGCGTGAAAGTTTGATGAGAGGTCTGATAGCCCCGCCCACCGTGAAATCCTATTGGTCCTGCATATTAAACACCATGTTCTTATTGGCTGTGATTGTGTCAGCAGATTCAGCAGGAGATTTGATGAGTGTTGAGCTGGGTAGCTCCGCCCACCATGAAATCCTATTGGTGCTAAGCCCTGCATATTAAACATCAACCATGTTCTGATTGGCTGTAATTGTGTTACACAGCAGATTTGTTGCATCACGCCGGGTCAGAATAGGTAAAACACTTCTGCAATCCCATACTTCAGGACTAAACAAACAATAAACACAGACAAACGCACAAACTCAGTGAAAAGGAAAAAACGTTGTCGAGTGTATAAGTGGATATTAAATATTTAGTAAGTAAACTGAGGTAGATTAGGAAGTTAAGAGAGGCTTTCCTCTCTCGATGAGGTTACGTCAGAAAATGCCACAGTCGCATTTTTGGACGTTTTTTTTTTTTTTTTAACACATTCATGGTGGGTGAGATTCTACTTTCTTTCAGACACACAATCATTTATAAAAAACGAAAAGAAGAAGAGAGAAACAAATAATACATTCACCGAGAAAGCGGAGCATGTGTGAACGTCTCGGGTCGTCCACACAAAGCGTGAGTTTTCTGCTCAGTAGTCCGTTTAAACAGCAGGGGGCGCCAGAGAACACAAGGGTTTCTGCTAAACAGGATGAAGCTCAATCATTTCCTGTTGCTGAAATGTAGTTTCTGTCACTTCTGCCATCGGCATCACGTGGAGATGTAGTTGTTTCTCTGTAAACTCATCCGACGCCTCGTCCTGCAGGGAAACCGGGCGACTGTCGACACCCAGAGACAGGTTGGTTGCCTCCGTGTCGTCGTGAGAGAATCGCCCCGAGTCGCCCGTCTCGTGACTGCCCTCGCTGGAGTGCGAGCCCTCGCTGTCGCCCCCCGCTGGCTCAAACAGGCCCTGCAGCGACGACGGCGGGTGTTGAGGTGATGTTTCCGTATAACACAGCAGGGTGGTTCCCTGATGATAGGAATATGAAGGACTGGAGACCTTCTTCACATCCTGATAGAGGCAGAAAACACCCGTAAACAACAGAGACGGAAGGAAGGGTCAAAGATACAAACTCTTTTGAAACTGCAGGTGACTTAATGTCAAAAAGAGCACTAATGTGGGTGAATCTCACAAACCCCATCATATTTCATCCCAAAAGCATGGTTAAACAGATATAAAATTATATTTTGCTTAAAAAAGAAGCCTATTTTATTTTTGTATCAGTTTTTTTTAAACATTATTTTCAAGGCATTCACAGTGTATTTCCCTCAGATTCTCATTACTGTTAATAAAAAAACTGATGTATTATTTAAATGAATTTAAAAAAAAAAAGAATAATATACTCTTATTAAAATGTAATGTTTATATTTTCTGATTTAACCAGATTTAATAAATGTGTTAGATTTAGTATTAAGTTGCTTTTTGCTTTTGTCATGTTATTCAGTTTTCTACTTAAAATATAATAAGTATTATATTACAAAACCTAAAATAAATATTTATATTTTAGTCCAAAAACAAAAATGGAATAGTTTTAGTTTGTAATATATAAAGTTTATACATCATGGTAGTATTTACTACCTTAAATATTTTAAATAATAATAATAGATATTTAATGAAGTAATTTCATATTTCTGTTGCTGATGCTCTTTTTGTGAGATTCACCATATTTTCCCCTCATTCGGGACTGACATGTCATCTGGGTGTTGGTCATCTGATCTGACCGTTTCTTTAATAAAGCTCATTGTAATTTGATAACGGTTTCATACCTTGTCATCCTTCTTAAAGCAGCTCCATCTCTTCGTTTTCTTCTTCTCAACCGTGTGCTTCACTGGCCCATAACTGTTAATGATCAGATTTGTTCCGCCCTAAAACATTGAAATGCAAACATCAAATCACCGTTTTCACATATGCTTTTTTTAAACAAATATGCTGTAAACACACACACACACATATACATATGAAAGACCAGACTGGTTGACCACCTGCTCGTCCAGCACAAGCTAAGCAGGAATGTGTCATTTTAAACACACCTTTGCATCGATGAAATGATCTCTCATCATGGGCATCATCACCTCCACGCTCTCAGCTTGACTCTCATTGGCCAGTCGGGCAGCAGTGGGCGGAGCCTGTCCTTCTGCTTGCCTGATGGATTTGGCAGTGCTGGATTTCCTGTGTCATAAATAATGCAGTTCAGTCATGGAGAAATCAACTAACTGACATTTGTGAATGCATTTGTAAATACCCAATAATTGTCAATAATTACCTAAACAAACTCTTATTTTAGAATAATTTATATACTATTATAGTATTTATTCAAATTTTCAGTTATCATTTTAAATTTAGTTTAAGTTTTAGTAAATTTGCTATGTGCTTTTGTCATTTTTTTTTTTTTTGGAAACACGTTACAACAAGGTTTCATTATTTAACATTAGGTAACTACTTCAGTTAACATGAACTAAGCATGAACAATACTTCTACATAATTTATTAATCTTAGTTAATGTTAATTTCAACATTTACTTATACATTATGGAACTCAAATGTTGTATTTGTTAACATTAGTTAATGCACTGTGAACTAACATGAACAAACAATGAGCAGCTGGATTTTAATTAACAGTAAAAAAGATCAATAAATACTGTAACAAATGCTAATGCTAAAAACTAATGGAGACCTTATTGTAAAGTGTTACTGTTTTTTTCTATTTAGATTTCATTAATGTTTATTTCAATTTTAGTTGTAGTAATTTTAGAACTTAGAATGTTGCCCTGAAATAAGTTTGAAAATGATTTCTAACAGTTTTAGTTGACAGGTTGGCAGGTGTGTATAGAGCTATAGACTCTCTTACCTGGTTTTACTCCTGTATGCCAGTATGAGGATGCAGATGATAATGCAGATTAAAGCGATACACACACCCACTGCTATTCCCGTCATTGACCTCTGATCCAGGTGATAGAAACCATCAGAAAACGCTGTGGGTGAAGCACAGACACAGTTTTAAAGGTGACGCCAAGACTTGCATTGAGCGTTCATTCAAGCGATGTGGAATTTCACATGATAGCATGTTAGATCATGTATTTTTAGCCAATAGAGGGCGCTGAGTAAAACACCTGTGGCGTGGGAGGAGCCGTGTGTTCGGGAGGCGTGTCCGTCACGCACGGTCACTTCTGCAGCCGGCGAGAACGGCCCATCTCCCATCTGATTGGACGCTGAGACCTTCACCAGGTATACCTGACCGGACTGAAGATTCTCCAGCAGGGCCATCGTGACGCTCCCTGACAACGAGACCGCAAGGTGAACATTATTATCCCAAATAATGAATACACCTATTAATAATTTACATCAAAATTCTGTGAACCTTTTAGGAAAAACACTGATTTGCAAATGACTTTATCTGTATTCAGTAAATTGGTGAATATCACAAACAATTAAAAAAAAGAAAAATTTTATATTTTGCAATTACAATTTCTGCATTTGATTTTTTTTTTATAAATAGTCAAATGAGCACATTTTATGTGCATTTAATTTTTTTTCCATTAAAATCAACAAATATTACATTCAATATACCAAACACTACCATGATATTTAAAAAATACATAAAATATAAATAAGCATCATATTTTTTCTACACTGAAAAAAGGCAAAGAAACAATTTTCACTTATTGCAAGTAAATTTCACATTTACAAAGAAACGCCAGTTGACACATTAAATTAAACATGAGATTTTGAAATAGAAAGATCGAAATTGTTTTTCTTGTAAAACATACGGTACTCTGTTAAAATACCCATCGATTCTTTCTTTTAGGAGAAAACTTTATTTGATCTTTAAAACTTTGCAGACCTTTTACATTCACAAACTGCTATATTACATACTGCATAAAAAAAGCATAATAGGGGCATTTTAATCAGTGCCAAAACCAGGATGAGAATTATATGTATTTGCATTACATAAAAAATGTATGCTAAATATAATTTCTGAAATATGACACAGACACGTGTGAGATTCGCCCCAACTGGGATTTTTACTGCCGGACTCGTGACTCTTCATGTGACACCACAGGATCAGAGTTTTACTGAAACGAAACCCCGTCAGCACACAGCGGTTCTCTGATTCAGGGTGTCGAGGGTTAAAAGTCAAAGGTTTAGTGACTCGTCTCGTACCACCCAAAACAACCTGAAGCAGCAGCACGTCTGTGACCGTAACTGTGATTTATCCTGTTAGATCTGCAGGGCTGAACGTGTAACTGAGAGCATCCGTGTGGCTCGACAGTCCTGCTCATAAAGACTCATTCCAGCTTTTACAGTCTCTGACACGGATTTAGACCTACAGTAATAAACACTGACCCGTTCATCGGTGTTAGCACCCAGCCAGATGTCCTTTAATATGCGTTTATATTTAGTAATACTTATTTTTAACGCCATGTCAGCAGCAAGGCAAGAATAAAGTTAATAACAGAAGTCGTACAATTAACAAAAAACTATATAAAGCATTTAAGAAGATTAAATTTTAAAACACATTTAGGTGATAACACATTTTTAAAATGTATTTTTTTTGTATATCCGAGTAAAAATGTTGATGTGTTTAAATATAATTCTATACTAATTCTAATACTTTTTTCTACATTGAAAAAAATGTAGAACCCATTTTCACTCATAAATTTCTAGTAAATTTCACAAGAAACGGCAATTAACGTATTGAATTAAACATGACATTTTGAAGTTGTAAAACATACTCCATTAATCTTTTTTTTATTTACAACTTTGAAACATATTTTTTTATCGTGTAAATACATTGATGAGAATTATATTTGTTTGCATTGCATTAATAAAAAATGTGTTTTTGTGTTCTTTTGATTTTGGGCTGAAACATGGCAGACATGTTCTTGACAAATATATATATATATATATAGTCTCGTATCTAATGCTAATAAATAGAAGGATCAATTTTATATGCATTAATAATTACTAATATTATTTTTATTATTAAAAAAAAAACTTGCAGATATGTCTATTTATTTAGCTCTTATTCAATCATGTCATATCTGAGCTACTCAGGATATCATAATTTGCAAACATGAAATGATACTGACTACCAAGAGAAGAGAGAGACACACACACACACTCTCTCTCTCACACACACACACACCTTCTCTTTGCAGGATCTGCCACTCTCCGGCCGCCCATGCTCTGCGAGATGCGTACAGGATGGTGTAGTGTGTGACGGCCATGTTGGGCTCATCCGGAGGCTTCCACGACACCAGAGCCGCGTCTCCCTCGATCAGAGTCACCTTCAGCCCGACAGGAGCTCGACTGGGAGCTGAACGCACAGGCAAACAATCACAACCTCTTCTTTTCTCCATTTAAAAAGCCTCTTTAATACTCAATATATTTTCAATAGTATAATGTAACATATATCAAATATATGTTTACCTTCAGGAAGTGTGGTCTGGTAAACCACGGGACTCCATGGGCTGGAGAGCTGATCCACATGAAGACGAACTGCAAACTCATAATTGGTGTTTGAGTCCAAATCACTGACCATCAGACTCTGGTCCGCACTGCAGGAACACACACCACATGTTGGACGATGTGTCGCAAATGATGCGCACTGTACACTATGCTTTTATACTATGCACTGTGTACTCAGCAGTGTAGTGTATGAGCTTTATACGGTTATTTAGTCATTAAACATCACAGTCTTATAGCAGGTATTTATAGTAGAGGTGTAACATTATATCGAGTCACAATATATCGCAATACAAAAATGCATCAATATGTATCGTGGATAGTGACAATATGTATTGTGGATAGTTCACCCAAAATGAAAATTAGTTTTAGTGTCAGTACTACATTAAACTACTATATATAATGTTGAATATAATGCATAATAATGCAATGGGGGAATATTTGTGGGTCCTGATAATGCCAAATGTCTTGTGTTACCAGTAAAAAGGCCTACATTATTTTAAATATATCTAGTCAGTGACAGAGATCAAGCATATTCGTCTAAAATAATTCTGTATTTTCAGCTTCAGAATCATGAATATTGTTATTCTGGCGTCTCTATTGTCCTGTGCTTTGGGTTTCCAGCACCAAGTCCAAGACTATTCATTTACACCCACCAAATTTAGCATTTTAATCAACAGTACATTTTTTGTTGACCTTTTACCATATGTCTTGGAGTATCGCAATAATATTGTATTGTATAGTCAGTATTGTATAGTCAGTATCGTGATATGTATCGAATCGTGACATAAGGGTATCACTACACCCCTAATTTATAGTGTACTTTTTCTGATTGTAAACAAACTAATCACACTATTGACACTATAAACTGCATAGAATAGTGTGTAAAGGCCATGGTCGTGTTTTGTCAGATCAGTGTGTTCCTCACCCGTCTGTGCCTCTTGGCGTCTGACGCTTGTTTACTGACTGATTGAACATGCAGAATCAGTGCTTGTCGAGTCATGAATGTGTGAGAAGTGGCGTACTGTAATCTGGTGATTGTCCGTGTTTATCAGCGCTGTGTGAACTGGCCTTAAAGCAACACCAAAGCACTTTTCCTCTTCAGTCCCCCTACAGGTTGGAAGCGGAATTGTCCATTACCGCTGTCGTAAATAATTTAGCCTACCGTCGCGCGCACGCTCGCTGTTTATCCAGCACCGGCTTTAGAAATAGAGTATGATAGAGTATGTTGCATGATTTTATGAAAGTGTGATGTATAGCGACATCAGAAACGAAGAAAAACTAAATAATGACTATTGTAACGCTTGCCGTAAAGCAAGTCAAATTTGTAGTTTCTTATGTCTCATTCGAACTACAGATCCGCTACCCGATCTGGCTAACTTGCATAGTGCGGTTATAGCAGATAGAATAGATAGAAGTGCCGTTCACCCTGTTACGAGTTGATGAACCACTGAAACCATTTTGGAAACATTATTTTAAGGTACAAAATAATCTTTAGTGTTGCTTTAAGCATGTACTGTCTGTCTCGGGCCAGTCTTACTCACGTCTGCAGGTACAGCACCAGCGAGGCGTTCTGCAGACCCACAGGGTTACAGCGGACCGTGTAGTTGACCGTCTGTGCGCTGGTGAAGGCGGGTCGGGCCCAGCGCAGGAACACAGAGGAGGAGGAGTTACTGAGGGCGTAAACATGATGAGGTGGCGGAGGGGGCGGGACCAGGCGATCACGGACCGCTGCAAACACAAGTCAAGTCACCTTTATTTATATAGCGCTTTTTACAATACAGACTGTACCAAAGCAGCTTCACAGTGAGAACATGAAAATAATACAACAAAGTTTGTTTCTAGAAGAAAATGCGTCTACTTAATATTCACACTCTCACACCACATGGACTCTTTATGTTTTGTCATCAACTGCCTTCATCACTCATTTGTTGTCATGGACACTAATTACATTCAGCTGTGCACTCGTCAGTCACCATCATTAACACATGTATATATGCTCAGTTGTGTTAGAGTTCAGTGTCGTCGATGGTAAGTGTGTTGCTATCTGTTCGCCTGTCTGTTGGATCGCTAGTTAAACAAACCTTTCAATTGGATATTACGTTTGCCAGCAACCACCTGTGACAATCTTTTTATGCTCATGCTATTATATATATATATATATATATATATATATATATATATAATCTCTGTTTAAAAAGATTTAAATTTTATTGTTAAATTAGATTTTAATTTTTAAATTAGATTTTAATTTGTATTGTTCTGTTTAAAAAGAATTTAATTTTAAATCTTTTTTAGATTTTAAAAGATTTTATTTTTGAGTCTCTTCTGCTCACCAAGGCTGCATTTATTTTATCAAAATACAGTTAAAACATTGAAATATTTAGAAATATTACAATTTCAAATAGCGGTTTTCTATGTGAATATAATGTAAAGTGTAATTTATTCTTGAGATCAAAGCTGAATTTCACACGATCCTTCAGAAATCATTATAATTTGCTGAGGAAACATTTCTAAATTATTATTAATGTTGAAAACAGTTGTGCTGTTTCATATTTTTTGACCATGATACATTTTTTTCAGGATTCTTTGAATATAAAGTTTAAAAAAGCCTTTATTTGAAATAGGATCTTTTGTAACATTATTAATGTCTTTACTGCTACTTTGCAGTGTATGTATGCAATTCCTTACTACAAATGAAGCTAAATGAATCTTAAACCTATATTTAAACCACTTTTTTAGTAATGTTTGTAATAAATGGCATGAATATGTGTGTCGCTGAACTCACAAACACATCCCGGTGTGCTGATGGTCTGGTCCGCCTGGTATCCGTCACCCATGAAACTATAGGCCAAGAGTTTGACATGGTACTTCTTTCTGGGGTCTGTAATAAAGAAAGAATCAAATATATATATGTATGTATGTATGTAAAATGCATAAGAAGCCATGTCAGAATACAGATTCCTGTAATGCACGTAATCTGTGATCAGATTTTCAACAGCTTTGGTCAGTTTCTGTGTGAATGAATGGGGCAAAAGAGATGAAGCTCACGGCTGCACGTGTGTAACAGCAGATGTATGAGATCAGCAACATGTCAGCTGAAGTGTGTGTGTGTGCATTAGATAGCGGTGTCGTGTGTTTAGTGTGTGTGCACGTGTGTCAGATCAGCAGCAGATGCCCTGAGCTGGAGGTGCTGGTCAGCGAGTTAGTGGTCGATCCTCAATACAAAAGACGAGTGTCCATCCCCCGTTGGGTTCATCCATCTGCCGGCACCCCCTCACTGACTGACCCATGACTAGCGGCCGCAACCCATTCACAGCCAGGCCAGAGGTTAAATCAAACACCCAAAGGCCATGGGAAACACACACGGACACAGAGAGGTCAGTCACATGACCAAAACCAAAACCTCGTGGATCACAAAGAGACCAGAAATTGGTAGGATATTCAAATGACATTCAAGAATCACAGCAAAGCATTATTAAAAATTGCACACACAAAAAAAAGAAAATCCTGTCCAAGTAAATTACTCTTTTTTGCATTTATTAGACACAAATATATATATATATATATATATATATATATATATATATATATATATATATATATATTCCACTCAAAAAGAGCCATCTCTAGTCAAGGAGATATTAAACATTAGACTGGATAGCATAAGAAATGCTATTCACCCAATTTCGGGTCTGGAAATAACTTTCTTTTCCTGACATTTCCAGGTTTTTCATGAGCTCTGCCACTTTAAAAAACTAATGCAACACAATCTTAAGCATCCGGATGTAACTTTATCAAGCACACAATATGCAAATTTAAAATACACAAAACTAGTATACATTATTTTATATTTTGATTGTTTTTAGCTGTGAAGATTTTACTCAGTGAAACTAACAGTTTCCACACTGTCCTGTAGTTTTCACTTTAGTCACATGGTGGCGCTACACAACACAGCTTCAATACTGACATGACTGAACATGTTTGAGCTTCATATCCTTAGGGATTACAACTAAACAAATAACATGTGCATCAACTTTTTTCAACAACATGATACAGGGGTTCAAATCTACATTTACAGTAATATAGTACATGTATAGTGTGTATATAGTGAATATTAGTGATTCTGTGAAGTTTTTCACTATTATTTAATTGTTTAGCTTTTGTACAATTCATATTATCAAGTCATGTGGTGTCAAACAATTATTAAAAGTTCAAATATTCAATGAGTCAGCATTATTTTAGTTAGTATTATATCTAAACTATTATAGTATTTATTAATATTTTGAAATTGATTTTATTTTTATATTTTCAGTATAAGTTTTGGTAGGTGTTATGTGCTTTTGTCATCTATATTAGTATATATTTCTATTTAGTTTTAATTCATTTAAAAAAAAAAATAGTTTAGACATTAATTTCAGTTAAATTTTTCATTTTCATTTTTCCAACTACAATATTTTATTGTAGCTTTATTTCAGTTTTTAACCGAGTTCGTCAATTAATGTGAGATCAGAAAAATGGATACATAACAAAATTAAACAAGAAAAATGTAGATTAGACGCGTCATGTCAGCTGCCTAATTACTGTTACAGAGAAAACAAAGAGCACACTGATAAACTATGATCAGATTAAGGGTTAAAGGCCTAGATATGGATCTCAGACAGATGAAGCATTAGATTATCACTGATATTGGCAGAATGTGTC
>NC_139971.1:41170960-41200960 GCF_963993115.1 Abramis brama
GACTAAAACGTAGTTCCTTTCGCGATAAGTCATACCAAAAATCATGGCAATGGATGTTGATAAGTTTATGTACATCTCAGCCACTGCACTAGCCATTATTGTTAACCAAAGGAGACGTGTTATCCAAGCATTAATGGCAAGGAAAGCCTCTTATACTTGGGAGCAGCACATGAGCCGTTTCTCCCTCCTTCTGCTTCAACGTCTTGATAAACTGTGGCATTTCTTTGTTGTTTAGAATCCAGTATTGTAATACTTTTGTCTTTTATGAGTTTAATAAAGAACTCTGTCCAAACAGTTTCCATTGCAGTTTTGCGAAATATTCCTTTTTCGAATTGCCTGAAAAACCACCTCATCATGCGAGTGTAAAAACGTTTTTTTTCGATATATGGGAGTTTTTGCGAAATTGACGAGTTTTCATTGGCCGTATTTTCAATTCGCAATTTCAATTTGCCCAATTTGAAGGGTAACGGAAACGCGGCTAGTGTCATTAAAGCTCTTCTCGGACCACAAACACAGTAATTTCGGAGCGGTTTCATTTCGCTGAAACTCTAACTAATGGGAAGAATAAAAAACATGACAAATGTCTAAAGCACAGTCCTGTGACCTCAGGAGAACAAGTCTTCAAGATTTATCGGCCACAACTGAATCTCTCGAGTCCAGAAGAGATGAGACCTCACAGGAACGACACCAGGGTTAAATCAATCCCAACTTAATTTAACACTCCTGCAGAGTTTCCCGTGGTTGCAGTGTATCTTAGTAGGCGTTAAATTTAACCGTAGTAATCTAACAGAGTGTGTTCCTGTAGATCGCAGGTGATGACCTGACAGAGTCTGATACGTGAGCTGAGGCTCTGAGGATCTGTAGAGGCCTGCGGCTCTGGCTTTATAATCCATGACTAAAACCTTTCTAATGTGGATGAGAAGGAGGTTCAAAGGTCATGCAGGAACAAATGCAATGCCTTAAAAAGATTATCAGCCCAAAGCAAAGAGAAAGAGAGCGGGATTCACCCTAATCTTTTAAAAGTATGTGTGTCACTCTGTTGCATTTTTAAATTTTGCACAGACAGATAGATAGATAGATAGATAGATAGATAGATAGATAGATAGATAGATAGATAGATAGATAGATAGATAGATAGATAGATAGATAGATAGATAGATAGATAGATAGATAGATAGATAGATAGATAGATAGATAGATAGATAGATAGATAGATAGATAGATAGATAGATAAGCTAATATGACCAGTCATTTACGCCGTCATCACCCGGGTGTTTATAGAGACCTGAACAGCACATGTTGCTATCTGTGTTAAAACTAAACTCAACTAAAAGCTTGAACCGACAAATTCACACAAAAATGATGTCATTGTCAACCTGCCCGTCTTGGTGAGTATCCTAGCAGACACAGTCAGTTATGCCTTAAGTGAACGTAAACAGTCGAGAAAGATAACGCATGTGTGTCAGTATCAGTGTATTGGATCCGTGCATTAAGTCGTAAAGTGACAACAGCCTAATAAACTTGCTGTCTGTGTTTTTCATGAAAACATCAAGCGTAGCGTCAGTTCTGGCAGGTCACATTAGTCAAGCTCACATCAGTGACTCTCAGCTGATCCACGTCTACCTATAGGAATACGACGCCTATCACTGTATACATATATAAGCTCCTTCAGTATTATCAGCAGCTATCGAGTTTCTCAGGAGCGAATTACCCTCCTCCCTCCCCAGCTCCTCCTGTCCAGTCAGGATTTGGCATTGTGATTCTCCTTTGAATCAGAATAAATTCTCGAAATATGTTGTACATTAAAACATTGAATTAATGATATCTGCAATACATTCATGTTGGTTCTGTTCTGTTTCCCTAAGGGGGGTTATTACTGCTCTCCTGCAGTTAATCATGCTAGGCTACATAGATGCGCAGAACAGAACTATACCGCCAATCCAAACTGCATGCTAACTGTCAATCGTATTTAACGTAATTTGAACCGTTACACCCCACATATATATATAGATAGTCAGACTGATGTTCCACCTTTGGTGCTGGAGGTCTTGGGTGTCCTGTGTGACGTCCAGGCCGATGGTTCTCCCCAGCCCACACCGGTCGCTGCAGCCACACGCAGCAGGTATGTAGTGTCGGGCTGAAGACCCTCCAGAAGGTGATGGGTTTTGTGTCCCGAGAGCTCCAGTTGTGTCAGCGCCTCATCTGCGCTGGTCCTGTACGAGAGTCGGTACGCAGAAACACGACCGCGACTCAGCTTATGAGACAGAGGCTGCCACGACACCTGAATATCAGTGGGACTGCGGCTGGTGAGGCTCAGCTCAGGAGCACGTAAGGGAACTGAGACGGACAGAGAGAAGTGAAATTAGCTTAATGAGATACAGAAGACAAACCCACAAAGCATTACCCATTAGAGGTTAGACCAGTGGTTCCCAATTCCAGTCCTCGTGACCCACTGCTCTGCACATTTTGTATGTCTCCCTTATTTAACACACCTGAACCAGATCATCAGCTCATTAGGAGAGACTCCATGAACTGAACTGAGTGTGTCAGATAAGAGAGACATACAAAATGTGCAGAGCAGTGGGTCACGAGGACTGGAATTGAGAACCACTGGGTTAGACAATCATAACAGACTAAATTTGTGACCCTGGATCACAAAACCAGTCTCGAGTCGCACGGGTATATTTGTGAAAATAGCCAACAATACATCGTTTGGGTCAAAATTATTGATTTTTCTTTTATGCCAAAAATCATTAGGATATTAAGATCATGTTCCATGAAGATATTTTGTAAATTTCCTACCGTAAATATATAAAAATATATATTTTGTGAGTTGATGCGGCAAAATCACGAACATAAATGAACAACTTTAAAGGCGATTTTCTCAATGTTTAGATTTTTTTTTTGCACCCTCAGATTCCAGATTTTCAATAGTCGTATCTCGGCAAAATATTGTCCTATCCCAACAATCCATACATCAATGGGAAGCTTATTTATTCAGCTTTCAGATGCAGAAATTGACCCTTGTGACTCGTTTTGTGGTCCAGGCCCATACACAAAATAAATATATTTTCAGGATATATTTTGGAATATATGCAAATATTTGAAATTGTCCCAATAAATATATTTCATACTTATATTTCATATATTTTTGTTATATTTCAGAATATATTTCAATGTATTTTTTTCTGTATGTGTCCCCAAAAGTGTCAAAAATATATGTGGCATATATTCCAAATACATTGAAATATATTCTGAAATATAACAAAAATATATAAAATATAAGTATGAAATATATTTATTGGGCCAATTTCAAATATTTGCATATATTCCAAAATATATCCTGAAAATATATTTCAAATATAATTCTTTTGTGTATGGGGGGTGACATTTACATATTGAAAATGGTCATGCTAACCAACGGTTTCGTACAGGAGACCTTGACTAGCATTATGAGTGGATCTATATAATGCATACAATGAATGTTGCATGTTTTTAAAGGCAAATAAACAAGTTCACTCAGCTCATTCCTAAATAAAGTGGATTAGCAGTAAAAAATTAAATAAAAACAGTGTTTAAGAAACTCTCCTGTGTGAGAGGAAGACAAACCCTTTCTGAACAGTCATTGAAGAGGATTAACCAATCATGACCATGCTTTTGTTCAGGTTTGTATCTTCAGAGGCAAAAGTCTTAACACAACTTTTGCATGTCTGATTCTCATCCTCTACTCACCGTCCTCGAACGTGCGCTGTACGACGTGGTCCGACATGCGACTGGCACCCATGGGCATGTACGCCACGATGTAAAAGGTGTAGTTTCGCCCGGACTCCAGGTCATCAATGATGTAGCGGGTGGTATCGTTACCGATAACAATCTGGTACTCTTCGTTATTTAGACCTGTTGAGACACGACAAGCCTGAATGTTTCACAATCTGTGGAAACTGGAAAGCATGACACATTCGATTCTCAGGGAATGCATGAACTGATCAAATGCATGCCTTGAATGCAATGCAAGTCACTTTGGATCAAACCATCTGGCATCTGCCAAATGCTGTAGTCAATAGTTTCATCCATTAAAATCTTTGATCACAAAAGTTTTTTTTCTTCATGCCTTAAAGTAGCTTGTAAATAGCTACACCCTCGTCTCATTTAGTATACGCAGTTCTATGAATATTCAAATGAGCCCCGCCTCCACTCACTCACTCAGCTCAGAGATCCACTCGTTGACGATCACACGTTGATCTGATTGGTTACAAGGTAGTTTGTGACGTCAAAAACACCAGCGATTTCAAACCGCGTTTTTTAACCCTCTGAGGTCGACAAACGCGCCGACGCGTTTTGCCGGATTTTCTCCACATTGTAGCACTATAAACTTAAATTACTCCATCATTTATGGTCATACAGAAAAAAGAAATATAAAAAAAGAATCTGTGATATTTCTCCTTTTGTATGTGTCCACTTACAATCAAATCAAAACATTGTGCTTTTGTAAAATAAAGAAAATAAACAGGGTGTGCTTTCTGCCTCTCCGTCGCGGTGAACTTTTTTTTCTTGAGCACGTCTATAAACTGAAACAAAACTCAGCGAATACTTGTCACACATTTATGAGCCATATACCTTTATAAACATTTAAGTGTGTACTTTTAAATGATCGGATTCAAAACGAAAACAAATATTCTCTGTTTAAGTAATTTGTATAAAACCAACAAGATGTCCAGCTTCTCAAACGCTTGCTCATTACAGTTAATTTGGCCACGCCTACTCGCGCAAAAGATATTCACATGCAAATCTCCACATGGAACGCGAACGCGCTCGTTACCTCAACAACAAAACACTTCACTTCACTTTTCGTCGAGTTTGAAAGACGTGCCTGAGCTTACATTGGATTTAGGCTACCTCAGAAGAAGAAGAACGCGATTTGAAGACAAGAAAGATAAGGTAAGAAATTCTTACATAGCCTAGTTTGTTATTGTTGCATAAATGTCACGTTGCAGCTGAACTGTTGCTAGATATATGGGGAATATTATAATATTTAGACCCGTGTTTACTGTGTTTGTGGATATCTGCTCAAACATAGATATGTTTATGGTAACCATAATGTTTTATATTTGAGAGTGATCGCGTTTGAATGTATCATATTTTGCAAGCGATCGCGTTTGAATGTATCATATTTTGCAAGCGATCGCGTTTGAATGTATCATATGTGTTTACTGTGTTTGTGGATATCTGCTCAAACATAGATATGTTTATGGTAACCATAATGTTTTATATTTGAGAGTGATCGCGTTTGAATGTATCATATTTTGCAAGCGATCGCGTTTGAATGTATCATATTTTGCAAGCGATCGCGTTTGAATGTATCATATGTGTTTACTGTGTTTGTGGATATCTGCTCAAACATAGATATGTTTATGGTAACCATAATGTTTTATATTTGAGAGTGATCGCGTTTGAATGTATCATATTTTGCAAGCGATCGCGTTTGAATGTATCATATTTTGCAAGCGATCGCGTTTGAATGTATCATATTTTGGATGAAAGCAAAACGCACCAAACGGCTTCATGTTTTTATTATTATCTCATTTCATATCATCATAACGGATGGAAACATTTGAAGTAACATGATAATCAATATATTTTTCTCTAGCTTCTTTTGGAAGATTTATAGGCTGCTATAGGTTATTTATTGTTATTATTATTTTATCCGCACTGCGCATATACCTTATGCCTACAAGGCACAACAAACCTGGTGTTCATTATATTATATATCGTTGGAAACGTGTGTGTGTGTGTGTATTCTGTGAATTTTAAAAAGGAATTTTAAAAAGCAATTTTAACCAGAAAAATCTAATATTTATTTCCAAAATCGTGCAGGCCTTTCTCTTGATATCAGTATGTTCACTTTTTTTTTTTTCAGGTCCCAGATGCCACTGAGGACTTCAACATTCACATGAGTCTCAGTACGTGAACATGGTAAAGTGAAAATCTTGGAAATGAAAGGTATGTACAATGTTTTTAGGAATGGCACAAAGGTCTCTGTCTTTGAAGTGCTTTTTTGGCATTTGTTGTGTATCTTTGGATTATGTTGTGTTGTAAATAAATCCAAACAATTTAAAAGCCATTATTTTTTAAATCTCCTCATTTACAGTATTGTGCAAGGTTGCTCAGAATGATAGGGGCCTGATAGCTCCTAATAGGGCCGTTAGGGGAGGTTCTTTGTCTTTCTCAGGTGAGAAAAGCTTACATATTAATGAGCTCTCGCATAAGGCTTTTTCACACAAAACACGTCGTAAAATTTTTAAATCAATATATTGTCTTATCTGAATGAGCAGTCAGGGTGATTTTCACATAGTTTTGCAGCAAATATTCTAGGCTACGTCATACAATTTTCAAAAGTCTTGTGAAGAAATAATCAGTATGGGTTTCATGGCCTTATTTCAGTGAGAATTTTTTTTTGTATTTTCAAAAACCACGCATAAATGTCATTATCTCAAAACTACAAACTTTTACATACATGCTGCTGATATATTATTGTAGCAGAGTTTGTGCTGAATACAGTGTAATTAGACTTTAGCCATGAAAATGTCACAAGTAACAGAAATAACCAGAAATGTCAGAGCATGTCAGAACACCTCCAGGGCCCAGAAAACAGCTCAGACCTCAGAGGGTTAAAGACTGTCTTTTGTTCACTGCAGTTTTAAAGAGAAAATTCTTATGAATTTGTACGTGGTTTGTCTTAAAGCGTATTAAAAACAGTGCTTGATTTTCACCACAGGGCGACTTTAAGCACTAAATTCAAACTAATAATGCACAGATACTAAATTACCCAGAGTTAGCGTGCTTCTCACACTTCATAAAATGTAAATGCATGAAGTCTTTGACTATAAATCTTTGTGGCTATTCAAAAACCAGGGCTGATTTAAAAGGAAACATGTCAACTCAATCAACACAGCCTTGCTTTCTTTTAATTAACCGCTTTATCAAGGAAAATTCCACCTGCTGGTTTTCCCACAGGTCCACTGCACCTGATAACACTTTAATTAGCCCACATTAAAACGCTCAAATAAAAGAGACACTCTGCAGCATTGAGTCCCCAACTGAATTTCTGACCCAATAAACA
Organism: Abramis brama; assembly: GCF_963993115.1. NCBI lineage: Eukaryota > Metazoa > Chordata > Actinopteri > Cypriniformes > Leuciscidae > Abramis > Abramis brama. The sequence continues at coordinate 41,178,081 of NC_139971.1, forward strand.
AGATACTCGACAGTCAACAGAAAAGACCTTGTTCCGGCGCTGAATGGCCACACTGAAGACTTTGACTCTGACGCACAGAGACAAACCCCCTAAAGCCTCTTCAGGGTTAGATTAAGACACTCCAACACTCGGGATAATTAGCCCTCTTTTGCACCCCTTTCAATCACTTCCGATGCTTTTTGCCCTCCAAAGCAGATGCAGCATGTATTCTTTCTCCACAGCTATTCTTCTCCCAATAATAGCCTGGAATTCTGGAAGTCCAAGTGCAACCGGCAAAATCCCTAATAAGGGTTTCACACTTGTCAGAACAGTTCCTGTTGGACATCTCATTGTTTTCTCTTGCTTATCTCCTCACAGGCATGCAGGTCTTTTATTTGGACGTCTTTCTCAAAATCTAAAAGACTGCCAATGCATTTAAATTGCAAGCATGTCTGTCCAAAAGTGACTTTTGCAACTGTCTTGAATGGAGAGAGAGCATTTCTGAATTAATTGGGCTCCTATTTTCATAAACAGTTAAGCACATTTTACTCCTGAATTCTCATTACTGAAACGTTGCACTGCCTTCAATTTAGGCTCATTTAAATATATGAAATATAACAAATCGACTGAATAAAATCATACTGCATTATAAAGAATTGAATGAGACTCACTACAGAGAGTAATGAAAACTACCACAAACTAAACTAAAACACATCAGGATACATTACAGTAATGAGAATTTGGGGGAAAGAGTGTTTTTAATTATTTTCTTTATAATATAATATAATATAATATAATATAATATAATATAATATAATATAATATAATATAATATAATATAATATAATATAATATAATATAATATAATATAATATAATATAATAATTATTAGTGTTAATTTTTTTTTTTTGCATTATATCTATAAAAACGAAGCAATTTGTTTTCAATCAAATTCTCATTTCTGGATTTGCATTTGTGGGAATATGTGCTTAATTTTCTTTATTTAATTGAATAATTTAAGGAAAAAAATTATTATTATATTATATTAAAAAAATTGTTTAGTGACATGAATATTTGTAAATGTAGGAGCTGAAATAAAACTAGACGCATATATTCTGCAGAGATGTAAATGAGCATGTCAACAGAGGTATTATTTTCACCGCCGGCCGCTTCGCGTTTCTCTGTTTATCTCTGAGACACTCACCTTCTGCCTTCATGTAGTGCACAGAGTAGGCGATGACTTTGTCCGAGTTGTACACGGGTCTCTCCCAGGCCAGCAGGATGGCGGAGCTGGACACGGTGTCGGCACGGATGTTTCTGGGCGCGCTCGGCCGGTTGTCCGACATCACTACGATCAGACGAGCCATGGCCAGAACTGAACCCTGCTCGTTCTCCGCCTCACACTGGTAGATGCCGTCATCTTCCGGAATAATCTGGTTTATCACTAGTTTACTGTGAAAACACAATGAGGGAAAAATTTAGTTTATATACTAAATGTGTGCCTTAGGATGTTGATATATTGACATCTCACAAATCCTGTTGCACCCCAGCATCTAAAGTAAAAAACAATAATCATTTTTGCATTAAGAAAATGATTCTTACTGAGACCAGTAAAAAAAAAATAAAAAAAAATGCAATTTTTTCATAAAAATTTTACACATTTTACCCCCAAATTCACATTACTGTAATGCATAAAATATATATTTAATATTTAGTAGTATTTGTTGCTCTACCATTAATTTACGCTTATTTAAACATTTTTTTTTTTTAAATCTATTGAAAAAAAAAATACATTACATTATTAAGTATGAGACTCATCATGTAAAATAATGAAAGCTACAATTAGCAAAACTAAAACATCAGGATGCATTAGAGTAATGAGAATTCAGGGGAATGTGTGTTTAATTTCCATTATATAATATAATAACATAAGAAAAAATATTATATTATATTATATTATTATTAGAATCTTATTATTAGAGTCTTATTAGAGAATGGTATTATTAGAGACTTTTTTGTATTTTACCACCTCACATTTTACTACCTCATTACTGTGAATTTGGTGGGAAATGTGTTTTTTTTTTATTTAAAATAATAATTTAGGGAAAATTAATAGTTTTATATTATATTATATTATTCGAATCTTAATAGGGCTGGTAAAATTTTTGCATATCTTCATAATCCTTAATTTTCTTCATTTAATATAATAATTTAAGGAAAATTATATCATGTTATATTATATTACATTAGTATCTTTTTAGGGCTGGTAATTTTTGTGTGTGCATATCTTCATGAAAATTAAGCACATTTTACTACCTCATACATTTTTATTTTTGTAGATGCAAGAACTGAGACACACATATATATTTAACATGCATGTTTAACATGAGCATGTTGACGTGGATATGAGCACGTCAATAGCACAAGTCCAAATCACTCCCCCTCCCCGTTTGCTTTCAGGATCCAATAACAAACCTAGACAGGAAAACAAATTAGAGGAAAATCAAAGAGAAAATCAGCTCAAACACCATTAGCAGAGCACTGAATAATTAACCCTCTCTTGTTCCACAGAAGAAACCAGAAGATGAATATTTCAGCAGGACAGAGTTTCCAGCGGACAAATGAGCCAATTCAAGCCCTGGGCAACGTCAGCGGCCTAAACCCTGTTTGGGCGTCAGGTTGAGCTCAACACGTATACCTCAACTCAAATTCCTGATAAGTCAAATAGAAACAAATGCAATGTGCACAAATGTTTCAGAAAGTGTCCACATTTACTTTAAGACATGATATAATTCAGAGTAGTTGTGAGGCAAGTCGAACGATTAAGAAAAGAAAAACAAGTGCTGGGCAACGATTAATCGCATCCAAAATAAAAGTTTGTATTTACATAATATACAGTATGTGTGTTTACTATGTATAATTATTTTGTATATATATATATAAATACACACACATGCATGTATATATTTAAGAAAAATGTGTGCATATATATATATATATATATATATATATATATATTTTTTTTTTTTTTTTTTTACTTACATATATAAGATGTTTATATTTATATATAATATAAATTATGTATAAATATATATACAGTATATACATGCAAATATTTCTTAAATGTATACATGCATATGTGTGTATTTATATATACAGAATAATTATACACAATACACACACATATATTATGTAAACTAACTTTTATTTTGGATGCGATTAATCGCGATTAATCGTCGCCCAGCACACAAAATAAAACACATTTATTGTTTCTACCCATGCATGTCCTGAATGTCCTGATTGCACACAGACGTTTTTCACATGCAGTACCTGTTGTACATCTTGATGCGTCCGTTTGAGTGAACGGGTTCCCCGTTCTTCAGCCATGTGATCTGAGGGCTGGGAAATCCCTCCGCCACACACACAAAGCGGGCGGTGCCGGCTCTGGGTCGGGTCACACTTTCCGGCCACTCCACGAGAGATGGAGGCGCTGCACAAACATAAAAGCACAGAAATGTATTTGTGAAATCTAAAGAATAATTGGAATAATTACAATTTTTTGTGTTTTTGAAAGAAGTCTCTTATGCTCACCAACGCTGCATTTATGTGATTAAAATATTGTAAAAAATATGGATGTGTGACTATTGACTAGTCGATTAAAAAGATACTGCTGATGCTAGTCGACTTGGAAATACTATGTGTTTGCATTTTTTTTGTGTGCAAATTAGTCGTTGCACACATCACTAGTAAAAACAGTAATATTGTTAAATATTATTATATTTTCAGCATCATTACTCAAGTTTTTAGTGTCAAATGATCTTTCAGAAATCCATCTAATATGCTTAATTGTTGCATAGTCATTATCAGTTATCATAGTAGTCAATTAATAATAATGGTTCTTATTATTATCAATGTCAACAAAAAAAAAGATAATTTGATAATATTATTAGAAATGTTTCTTGAGCATCAAATCATCATATTAGAGTGATTTCTGAAGGATCATGTGACACTGAAGACTGGAGTAATGATGCTGAAAATTCAGCTTTGATCACAGGAATAAATTATAATTTGACATTTTATTACAATTTATCTATTTCACTGCTTTTACTGTATTTTTGATCAAATAAATGCAGCCTTGATGAGCAGAACAAATTAACAATGTCAAAAAAATCTTGATTATTCAAAACTTTTGACTTGTAGTGTACACCAAATCTTTTTCTTCAAGTATTAAGAAGGCCATAAAGCAAACAGAACATGTCCACTATAGCGATTGTTCACCTAGCACAGTTATATTAGCGGCTGCAATCGTGTAGTTTCTGGTTCCAGGTGTCGTCGCTCTGCAAAAGTAGATTCCCGCGTGCTGGGGTTTCACATCAGATATGAGCAGGTTTCCATTGCCAAGAACCTTCGTTTTGTGAACATCGATGGATTTATGGTCGGCCCGACTCCATGAGATCAGCGGACGGGGATCTCCGGTCGCCAAACACTCCAGCAGAGCCGAACGGTGAACCGCCACGGTCAGATTCTGCGGACCCGCAATGATTCGAGGCCTTTGAGGAACTCTGGGAGATGGAGCTGTTGAGAAGTCAAAAGATGGTAAGGGTAAATAAAAGTGAAATATATGTAAATATACAGTCAAACCAAAAATTATTCAGACACCAGATATCATTTTTCATGTTTTTTTACTAGTGGGTGCAGGACATTATAGTTCATTTATGTAAGTGAGGAGAGCAAAATAAAATAAACTGTGACATATTACACCTAAAAAGTCTTCATACAGTGACTAACAGTAATATTTATACAAATTTGGGACCAAAAATTATTCAGACTCTTTGACCTGATCATGTGTTTTTTCTTTAATTGCTAATGCGACCTTTTTACACCACAGACTGAACACAATGAAGCATTGCTTGGTAATTTGTTGAGCTAAATTGGTATTAGTTGTAGTTAAATTTAACAGCTGACAGATATTCAGCATGATTAACCTGAGATAGTCTAACAGAAGGAAGGACAAAACCAGTGAAATATCAGCTGAGTTCTTGTCATATTTTATTACCATATTCTCGAATAAACTGTGATAATGTGAGAAATGTTGAAGGTGTCTGAATAATTTTGCTTTGACTGTATAAACTCCCTGTGCAGAAACACATGCTTTCGTGAGCTGCGTGTTTGGGTGGGTCTCGAACCTGCGGTGACGGTGAGCGTGGCGTCGGCGCTCCTGCGTCGGCTGGCGATGTTAGTCGCCACACAGCGGTAACTCCCAGCATCCGTCTGTTCAACTCCCTGAATTTGTAAAACGCCGCTGGGAAGCACTGTGATTCTAGATTGAGACATACAAACATTCACATAAAAACCATCAGGCAGAATCAAGTGGATTTTAAGATGAAACTCTATTTCTCTTCTTTTCTTTTCTTTTTTTAAGAATAACATGCACAAATGAATGAATCACAATTAATTAATCACAAGAACATGCATTAATATAATAAGTAAAATAATGGTGGAACAAGAATACAATGTATATTAGAATAAGCCATATTTAAGGCCCACTGAAGTGCCTTGAAACACGTCATTTCCACTGAAACAGGAAGAGAGGGCGGGGCCTATCGAGCAGCCCCTCCCCTTTTTAAAAATAGCCAATAGCGTTTCGTTAACATCACAGCTCGGCCAGAGCCGTTGAGCTCGTTAAAGCCGCCGTTTCCTCATAATCTCTAACCGTTTCTCCTCTTAATCTCCTCCTAATCTCTTTAAAATACAGCATTCTGTGCAGAATTCAAATGGGTCCGATGCGTTTTCTGGTCTGCGTCGACTCGATCACATGATCCGCTCTGTGCTGTCGTGTCTCTGGACCGGAGCTGAAGTGGTTCGCGTGACACTAGCATGAAACCAGCCTTCATTCGCCTCAATGGAAAGCATATTTACACTGTCTGAATCGTTCCCTATCCCCTATATAGTGCACTATGTCTCATTCACCATGTAGAATATAGTAAATGTGTAAAAAAAGTGATCGATTTCAGCCACAGCTTCAGCATCTATTTATAATGTAGGGGGCGGAGCTTCAGATTCTAGAGAGCATTTGATTGGACAAAAAAATCTGATGAGAAGCTGTCATCAAAATCATTGATCCATATTGGCGGAAGTGAGAGACTGCAAGCTTTGAATGCTTGTTTCTTCTAAATGCGAATTTTGTCATTGTTTTGGAGCACACTAGCTTATAGATAACAGTAAGACTAACATATTCATACTAAAAGCAAAAACCTTTTGATTTCATGGGGACTTTGAAGAAAAGTGTAAGTGGTCCAAACTACATTTACATTTACATTCATGCATTTGGCAGACGCTTTTATCCGAAGCGACTTACATTGCATTTCAAGGTACACATTTACATTCTTATGAGTTATTGCTTTTCCTGGGAATCGAACCCATGATCTTGGCGTTGCAAGCGCCAATGCTCTACTGTTTGAGCTACAGGAAGGCTAAGCCCCTCCTCCCTCTAGCAAGTGGGCGGAGCTTTACCTTTCAGTGGCCAGTGGTAAAGTGACTCTGTTAAACTCCCAGGTGATGATTGGTGGGGGCGTGGCAGTGATTTTACAGGCGAATCGTGCGACGGATCCGTCCATAACCGTGATTGATGATGGCTGCTGAGTGAAGGTCGATAAACCTGCAGAAAGACAACAACATAAAATCATCATCTACATAACGGTCAACTCCTTCAAGATTCTAACAATATTATCAATAGTCACTTATTGAGCTGTGAATGGATAATCTCTTGTTTTAATGGCAAATCTGAACATTGTTCAAATGCCAATGAGATATGAGAGCGATAAACCAAATCGAACGAGCGAGAGAGAGAGGCTTGGTTTGGCTGTAAGACGATCCGGTACGCATGCTCACACTGTCAGTGGAGATGAATGAGTCAAACTAAACCAAAAGCTTTAGATAAACAATACCAGCAAACACCTCACGTTAGCATAACACACACACCTTTTGGTAACACTTCTATGTGTGTGTTTGTTACTCTCTAAACACGGACCCTTTTGCTTGTTACCTTTGCTTTGTCACAGGTTTCTCTCTAACAAAACATAGAAAATGTTCATGTAAAGAGATATGTAATGGTAGGGCTGAGTGCAATACATTTCAAAGCAGTTTTAAAACAAAAAAGAAACTATCATAAATGACATGATGTAAAAAAAAAAAGTAGGTGTGTTAATAAAAGTGAGTAAATGATGAAACTACCCCTTTAAAAAGACTTTTCTTGCTTCCAGAGTGATAATAATCAGTAAAAGCAAACACAATACACCAGTCAAGCAAACACAGCTCACCGTAAACGGCCTGTTTTATGATTGAAAAGCATTATGTTTGTTTAACGTGTGTCTTCAGTGAGGCCTTTACTTCGCTGCTGCGGTCCAGGTCTGACCTTCTCGAGCGGACAGCCATAAAACCCCCAAAAGCCATAAAGATCATCCCCCATCACGACCCCCCCCCCCAACCCCTGAAGAAGCCTCGGGTCAATGATTAGTTAACAGGAATCAATGAAGCTCTGCTATACATACAGACCTCAGTATAAATCTCATGTTAGGATGGAGAGATGATAATAAAATCAGAGTTGTGGTACAAAGATTAAGTAAGACTCGGATAAGAAGATCGATCCTATCACTGACAGGAAATCGTCATTACAGATGTTAAACTGCAGATGCTTCAGCCTCACAGAACACACAGACAGTTTATTAATAAACATCTTATTCTGGAGTTGATTGACAGCTCAATAATGTCAATCAAACTACAAACTAATGTTTAATTTAACATTCAAATAACCAACATCAACAAACGGTTGGATATATACTATAGTAATACCACGGTAAGTAGTTCAGAAAAAAAGTAACATTAAATACTACAGTATATGAATATGGTAATCATTCAGTACCATAAAATGCATCTCATGCATCCCTGTACCATGGTATTATCACATTACTTTTTTAAAGGGAACTAATTCCACATGCAAAATATGTATAGCGTATAGCCTAGTATTTGAATGCATGAAAAAAAAAAACAAAAAAAAAAACTTATATAGCCTATATATATAAATATATATATATATATATATATATATATATATATATATATATATATATATATATATATATATATATATATATATATATATATATATAATACACATAGAAATGTAAGTTGCTTTGAATAAAGTGTCTGTGGAACATAAACACTGGACCCAGGGTTACTTATTACTATCATTAATTAACACTAAAACTATTAAAAACATTTTAGTTAACTGAAATAAAACTGAAATAAAATAAAGTATTAGATATAACCCTAACCCCTTAAAAAATAGGAATGTTGCCTTGGTAAATAAATTAAATAAGTTTACTAAAATGACTAAATGGAAATAAATATCAATGACACCTATTTAAAAAAAAAAAGACAAAAGCAAGCACATAACAAATTACTAACAATTAAAATGAAATAAAATAAAAATATGACATTTTAAAGCTAATTCACTATAACAGATTGGACCACATTGACTTTCATTGTACTGACAAACAAAAAAAATCTTCAAAATGTCTTGTGTGTTGTGCAGAAGAAAGACAGTCATGCCGGTTTTCGGATGAACTATCCCTTTCAGACGGCAGTGTACGAGTCAGGATTATTATCCTGGACATGCTCATATTGATCAGCTATTTAGAGATCTGTGCGACAGAGACGTGTTTAAACCCGTCAGCATCCTCACAGTAGTAAAAACATGCTAAAAACATGTAATAAAACACTGTTCCGTGTCAGCAAAAATAGCACACTTTAGAGCAACAATCAAATCTTTTCATTTAGAAAGCTACTTCTCTATAGTTTGTGTTCTGCCATGCAGCCGCGAGGGGAAAAGAGCATTATAGAAGATCTGTGAGTCTGGCCCTAACTCTGACCTGACCTCTCACCTTTGACCTCATCAAATCCTGACCGGCAGTAAGCTCATCCCTGCTTAGGCATCTCAGGCCACCAAACATGAACCTGTAAGGATCCTCTAGCACAACACAGCAACATTAGAAGTGGACACTTCCGTTTCAGAGTCGGTCTGTTTCAGAGTCGTGCTCAACTTTTCACTGAGAGAGAAACAGCATTACAAGCACTTCTGAACTACTTCTGTATTATACATTTTATGCAATTTATTGAAAACTCTCAGCATTCACCACCCATATTTCTGCCTAAAATAAAATAAAATTGTTTTGATCGTGATTGATAGTATGCAGTCAAATGAGGACGACAGATCTGCACTGATTGGTTGAATTTAAGTGGCCTTTGTGACATTCAAATTTTGATGAAAGATTATGAAGACAAATATTATTTTCTTTGGTATAACCTGCACTGAATTGTTCAATACAAGCAGGAATTATGTTCATAACATCATCAGCAAATTGCATTAAATCTACACTGCCGTTCAAAAGTTTGAGAGATTTTATGTTTTTGAAAGAAGTCTCTTCTGCTCATCAAGGCTGCTTTTATTTAATCAAAAATACAGAAAAAAATATTAAATATTTTTACAATTTAAAATAGCTGTTTTCTATGTGAATATATCGTAAAATGTAATTTATCCCTGTGATCAAAGCTGAATTTTCAGCATCATTACTCCAGAGTCTTCAGAGTCACATGATCCTCCAGAAATCATTCTAATATGATTTGATGCTCAAGAAACATTTCTGATTATTATCAGTGTTGAAAACAGTTGCGCTGCTTCATATTGTTGTGGAAACTGTGATACTTTTTTCAGGATTTTTTGAAGTATAAAAAGTTAGAAACGATAAATAGAAATCTTTTTGTAACATTATAAACGTCTTTTCTGTCACTATGCACAAACATAACTTATTTTTACATTTTAACTAAATGTAACTTATATTAATACCCCATTGTGCTGTGATTCATACAAGACATGAAGTCATACGCGAATCATAAATCATTTCATAAATTGATTTTTCATGCCCAGGTTAAATGGACCATGCCATGATGATGAATGAGAGTTTAATGTACTGTAAAAATCTCATTATACGAATCTCACTGAAATCAAATGGCAAAAATAAAAATAATTTGTATCCATTTCCACATAAAAGTGACTCAGAACATAAAAGAAAATGTAATTTTGGCTCTTCGCAGTGTGACCCTAATTTTTTACATTTTCACATTCTGCTATTCTTCTAATCGCTATACAGACTGACATTAAAATAAAACGTGCCGTCAGGGATGAAACTTTCACCCTCTGTTATTCTGTCTGTTTCTGTGTGTGACTGTCAGTGATGGTAAAGCAATACGAGTGTGTTAGTGTTTTCTGAAAGCAGATCATTACCAAGAGCCCTTAAAAGATCTTTTAGTGCAGGTAAGAGATGCCACCAACACACACACACGCACACACACACTCAAACTATAGTGTTTCTGTCAGAGTAAAACATCACTTAACATCCTCATTCACAGAGTAAAACTGAAAGGTTAGTGTCTCCGCTTGTTCTCTAGAGACCAATGAAGAGATTCCAACACATTTAAATGCAACTTTGACAGGTTTTAATGCTGTAATGGAGGATGCCAGTTAATCCATTTATTCATCTTTAATGCACAGTAATTTGAGATGTTTTAAGGTTTTATTAGCAGATGCATAATGCACAAGGAGCCGAGCGAGGGCTGTGAACAAACAGTGTCCTGCCGTGTCGTGACCTGACCTCACCTCTCGCTCCTTCTTTAGAGAAATGACAGCAGAGGCAAAGAATGCTTCGTCTGTGAACAGAAGGGAAGAATGCAAAGCCCAAAAAGCTCAGATCAATCAGGGTTCGTCCGGCCAGGAGGCGACTTAGAGCCCCAGACCACATGACCCCCTCCAGCCAATCAGGAGCCAGAATCAGCCCCTCTCCGGCCAATCAGAGGCCCCGCTCAGGACCTCTCCCTGTGGCCTTTAGCCTTTCCGTCTCTTGGGCAGTTTCAGAGCGAGCTGGAGGCTGTTGAATTCCCCGAGACCCTTATCTCCCCCCCGAGCTCTGAAAACAGCTCGGCTATTGTGTGTGTGTCTCTTATCTGATCCGCTGAAAAGCCACAGGTCAAACGGCCAACCAGAGAGCATGATCTGTGATCAAATAAATGTAGAGTAACTCACTCGTTTTAAGTGATGTTACAGAAACATTAATGCCATGCATTTGCCCAGATGCATGCAATCCTATAACGCATTGTGATTGTGTTGGTTATAATCATGCATTTAATTCAATAGAATTGAGCATGCACTTCCGAGGAGTTTGCAATTCAACTAAAAATATGTAATATACTTAACTAAAATGTTTTAATATATTTAACTAAAAATATGTAATATATTTAACGAAAAATATTTAATATAGCCCATTTAAATACAAAAATGTAATATTTAAATACAAATATTTAATATATTTAAAAAAATAATAATATATTTAAATAAAAAATGTCAATATATTAAAATAGAATACAATATTTAGTATATTTAATTTATGCTAAAAACTTTATATTATTTTATCGCAAAATGTAACTATATTATCTCCCAGCTCTTTATATAAAGTAAGATATACAAGTTTGTCCAAACTCATTCGCATACATCACATATACTTGCACATGGCGATATATATATATATATATATATATATATATATATATATATATATATATATATATATATATATATATATATATATATATATATATATATATATATATATACACACACACACACACACACACACACTATATAGCAAATGTCAACTGCTTGATTGCTTGTCTCATTGCAAAATGTAAACTATATTGTTGCCCAGCTCTAATCTGATAAATGCGGCTATAAGGCATGAAGATTTCAAGATATTATAAACATTATTAACATCAGTAAAGGTGCATTGAAAGAATGTGTAATTGTGAAATTTGAGTCGACCACATAGGCATCAAGGCAGCTCACTGTGTTTCGGGACACAACCTCAGTCTCTCAGGACTAGAATGTGTCAGTTATGGTGATCTGAAGGCGATGGGCTTCTATATGTGTGTGTGTGTGTGTGTGTATATCCACAGAGATGAGCTGATCTACGTTGGCATGTTTTTGTCTGTTATTAGCAGGAATATTTCGCTCCTTGGCGCCGTTTCCCTGCACACAACCTGCTGGGCAATTTAAAGCAACCTTTGACCTTCCCGACCGCCACTTAAGGAAACCATGGAAACCTTTCAGATGCGAACTAAAGCGGTTTTGTCCCGCTGGAATTCCTCAAATGCTTAAATGCTTCGGGTTTGACTCTCCATTACCTTGGTCATCACCGATTTCAGAGGCTTGAAGCATCACCGAGCAAAAACATCATTTAAAGAATATATGTTGTTTTAATCATCAAGTATAGTAGGCATAATCTACTTTAAGAGCACCATGGATATTCGGACTAAAAACTAAAATATCTTGAATGCAATATGTGACCACAAAACTAGTCACATGGGTCATTTTTTTGAATTTTGAGATTTATACATCATCTGAAAGCTGAATAAATAAGTTTTCCATTGGTGTATGGTTTGTTAGGATAGGACAATATTTTGCCGAGATACGACTATTGAAAATCTGGAATCTGAGGGTGCAAAAAAATCGAAACATTGAGAAAATCTCCTTTAAAGTTGTTCATTTATGTTCGCGATTGTGCTGCATTCACTCACAAAAATAAATGTTTTATATATTTACGGTAGGAAATTTACAAAAAATCTTCATGGAACATGATCTGTACTTAATATCCTAATGATTTTTGGCATAAAAGAAAAATCGATAATTTTGACCCATACAATGTATTGTTGGCTATTGCCTCAAATATACCCGTGCGACTCGAGACCAGTTCTGTGATCCAGGGTCACATATACATTATCCACAAACTAGTCAGAATCCAGTCGTAGAGAAAATACAATTTTGACGTTCCTGTGGCAACTCCAGGAATCCCAGGAACACATTAGAGGCCCTTGGGGACCCAGTGAGAGGGGCCGTTTCCAACTCTGGCCCTCAAAACAACCAAACTCAGGCATGTTTCTAATTGTAAACTGCAGAAGAAGGGCACCTCTGACATCCGCACTGACCCCGCGTCCTCACAGCCGCAGAAACACTCTTTACACTGTCTTTACACTCAGAGTTTAAGACCTTTTACCGTGTTTAGGAGAGAGTCTTTACAATATTTAAGATCTACACATCCTACAATCTCTGAAAATCGTTTTAATTTTGAATTGTGGATTTATTAGCTAAATTTTGGGCATAATATATTTGTATACAATATATATGTAATAATTATGTTTATATATTTTTTATAAATGTATTTAATTCAAATTAATCTTTTTAAATGTATATAAAAAATTATATATATATATACACACACACACACACACACACACACACTTTATATACATTTAAAAAGGTTAATTTGAATTAAATACATTTATAAATTATATATATATATATTATATATATAGAATATTTTTTAAATATATTTTGTATTATTTGAATTAAATACTATAATTAATATATTTAAATATATTTTTTTAATGAATAAAATGTTAAAAATAGTATTAAATACTATATTATGTCTATTTTCTGTGTGTGTGTATATATATATATATAAAAAATAATAATACATGATTTAATGTAATATATTTATCTTTGAGTGGTAGGGATTGGGTTAGTCATTATAATCAGCTTTATATATTAACACAATAGAAGGTGTGTTCTCGTTCAGAGCTCAGTAAGTGTGTGTGATAGTGACTCTCTGGGTGGAGGTGAGTGGAAACTCACGGGGGCAAAAGGTCTCAACATGTGGAACCATCAATCTCACACTCTCAAACATGAACAAACTCACACACATCAGCCTAGAGCAAACACACACACACACACAAGCACAAACCTGTTCACAACATCTGCCAACATGTGGTGCCAAAAAACACAAGCATGATGAAAAGAAAGTGTGTCGCCTCCATCAGCATATACCGGTGCTAAAGTCACACTCAACCTCTGGACTCTTACTTCTCATCCGGAACAAGACAAACTAAGCGGTGATCAAACTTTACTAAAACCCTGCATACTTCACTCTCATTTGCATAATTGCCCTTACATTGGTGCAAAGCGCCAGCTGTCCTGAGCAGCTCGATCTGTCACACAAATGCCCCTAAAGAAACCTCCTCCTTTGGCCGGGGCAGTTGGGGGCAAACGAACAAAAGGAGTCGGAGAGAAAAAAGCTTTTCACCAATCCTACAAACTAGCGGAGCAGAAAGCAATCGCATGGAGAGACCACCAGCTCCACTCCTGCAATCACATCAATCAGCCATTCAGGAGCAGTGCATTTGTGTTTTAGTGTGTGTGTGTGCAGGAAAAAAACCTGCAAAATTAAATGTAATATATTAAATATTAAAGTATGCATATGCAAAATATGCAAATATATTAATGCATATTAAAATATGCATCAAATAATAAAAAATGTAGGCAATAAATTAATCAGCACAATTCATTATACATGAAAAACATCTAAAAATCTCTCTCTCTATATATATACATATATATGCTTAAAGTTGCATAAAGTTTTAATGCATAAAGTATCATGTGTGTGTATGTACATATATTTTTGTGTGTGTGTGTGTGTGTTTTAATATGTAATATAATTAATGTTGATTAACTGTATATAATCAGATAAATCAATGCAAATATCATGCATATTCGTTATATTGCCCAGGCATATATTTAACTCAATTTTTGTGTGTGCAGATTCTTATATTGAGCCGAGCCGATATCCCCCACAATCCCCCTGGAGCTGTTGTCCATCTTCACGGTGTTTCCCAGGTACCTGCAAACTTTACGAGTTTTTAGAGAGTCTGTATAAAGACTCTAAATGCCCCTTTAAAGCCAGCCTGTAAAACACTCTTCACTGTTTGTCAAAACTACTCCATTCCCATAATCCTCTGCCTGTAAATCCCACTGTATAGATGAGCTCGTGGTGAAGCGGGGTAAAGTGGGTCGCTCTGTAACATACGCGGTGTCTCTCGCCCATTCGTTCCCTCACTGAGACTCAGATGAGTGTGAGAAGTACAGATCTCACACACCTGCAAACATACAGACATCAACACTGCGCTCGCACTCGTTGATGAGACATGCTCCAAACACACACACACACACACAAATATATCATAAAAACAACTACAGCTTGTATAAAGATGATCCATAAACAGTTTGCTTGTTCTTTGCGCTTTGATGCAAGTTATTTTGATCATGTTGATGACTGAAGTGGATCTCAATCAATACCATAAATCTGACAAATGAGTGGAAATAAGTCTCACGATATGGAAGACCCAAACACACACTCGTCTAATCATCAGAGGTCTGTTAAACTCGTGAACAATCACTAACATTTCCCTAGTGCTGAAGTTCTGCTGTGAACGAGAGAATGCAGAGAAGAAGAGACACACTTTTGTCCGACACATGGCCTCAGGAGAGAGGTCCTACACACACACACACACACAATGGCTGTGGTCAGGCGCTGTGAATAGGGGTCATACCCTCTTTAACACTAGAGCTCTAGCGTCCTCCGCAAACTGAGAACCTCAAACCTGCCGGCTTCATTTACACACCAATGAACACATTCTCACACAGCCGTGAGCCTCCACACACACACACACACACACACACACACACAATCACCCATCCATCATCTCAGCTGATTAATAACCCATAATGATCATTTTGCCTGTTTTTCACACTGATTACAATCTGATAATGAATTTGACATGATTTAATTAAAAAAAATTGCTGAATTGAATGTTTATTACTTTTTTTGTCTGTCTATCCATCCACATATCTATCTATCTATCTATCTATCTATCTATCTATCTATCTATCTATCTATCTATCTATCTATCTATCTATCTATCTATCTATCTATCTATCTATCTATCAATCTATCCCTCTATCTATCCATCCATTTATCCATCAAAATATCTATCTATCCATCCATCAATCCATCTATCTATATATCGATCCATCTGTTTATCCATCCAACCATCCATCCATCCATACATCCATCCATCCCTCTATCTATATATCGATCCATCTGTTTATCCATCCAACCATCCATCCATCCCTCTATCTATATATCGATCCATCTGTTTATCCATCCAAATATCTATCTTTCTATCATCTATCTATCTATCCATATCCATCCATCCAAATATCTATTATCTATCTATCTGTCTATCCATCCTTCTATTTATCTATCTATCCATCTCAAAAGCGTGTCATCTTGACCTTTAGTCGGTGCTCATGAGTGCAGATGTAAAGATGAGGAGCATCAGTTTGTGAGCTGTAAATCTGTCGGCTCGTGACGGCTCAGTACACACTCCTCCATCACACTGCTCTTCCTCTGTGTGTCTCAGTACGGAGAAGGAATTCAGCAAACACACACAAATATATACTTAAAATAAAAGTTGCGATTAGAGCTGATGCTATATGAGAAATTGTTTTAATGGTTCAGCTTTTTGCTGAATCTAATATGATTCAGGAAGTGTTACATGTCTGTTTCCTCTCTGATGTCACTGTACGCTGATAGATCTGCAGTGATTTAATCACAAAGGACATCTGAGCAACACTGGCACATACTGGGCACATACTGGGCCACTTAAACAGGCAAAGCAACTTGTGATAGTCAAGCAATGGACAATCTAATAAAGAATTTGACATGATTTAAAAGTTGAAAAGTACAGTTTTTTTTTTTTGTCTGTCTGTCTATCCATTCATCCATACATCCATCTATCTATCTATCTATCTATCTATCTATCTATCTATCTATCTATCTATCTATCTATCTATCTATCTATCTATCTATCTATCTATCTATCTATCTATCTATCTATCTATCTATCAACCTATCTATCAATCAATCTATCTATCTATCAATCTATCTATCTATCTATCAACCTATCTATCAATCAATCTATCTATCTATCAATCAATCTATCTATCCCTCTATCTATTCATTCATCCATCCATCCATCTGTCTATCCATCCATCTATCTATCTATATATCATCTATCTGTCTATCTCTCCATCCATCCATCCATCCATCCATCCATCCATCCATCCATCCATCCATCCAATCCATCCATCCGTCCATCCGTCTGTCCATATCCACTGTACATTGATAGAGCTGTAGTTGATTTAATCACAAAGGACATTTGAGCAACACTGGCACAGACTGGGCACATTCAGGGCCACTTAAACAGGCAAATCAACTTACTTGCGATAGTCAAGCGGGCTTTCTGGCTGAGAATAGATCCATATTTGTTCTGGGCAAGGCACTGGTAGAACCCTTCATCTGATTTGTCCTTTCGACTCTCCACCTCTGAGATGAACAGAGAGCCGTTGTTGAGCAGATAAACTCGCTCCGACTCCGTGAGAGTGACTGCGTTCTTCAGCCACCGGATGCGGATCGGAGCCTCGCCGTGGGCCTGACAGTCCAGAACCACAGCGTCCCTCCTCAGAGCCGTCACATCATGAGGCTCCTTGATGAAGAACAGCTCGCTGAAGCACATCACACCTGCAGGGACGGACAGAAGAACGTGAGTGAGACTGAGATCCAGCAACTTGAGTTTCTTTGAGTTGCTGTAATCATATTTGATATGATGGATTACTTGCAGTAATCCCCTTACTCATGGCTCATGAAGTCAGAAGAGACTCCATTCGGGTCTAAAGAAGAGCTGTGATTTATTCCCAGCATGAAATTCATGAGACATTTAGCAGCCCACCGCCACGAGAGCAGCAGGATAACAACTCAACATTAAAACACTTTAGCAAAGATTTAAAAAGAAAAATGAACATGCATAGTATTTTTATGAGATGCATGAGAGATAAATGCTCTTCATGAGTTATAAAAGAGCTTGCAAATGCTATTTTGAGCATAAAATCTAAATCAGAAGATGAAGCATAAAAAAAAGAGGTTTGCATTAACTTTCACAGTATAAAATGTTGCAAATATTTTAAAATGCTCAACAAATCAGCAGTTATATTGCATTCAAGTCGATACAAATATGAAAAAGCATTAAATATTCATAAAAAAAGTTTTCTATATAAAAAATATTTAAAAGCTGACTGATTAATAATCTGTTCTGCTTTATATTATGCAAGAATGAGAGTTTATATTAGGTGACATTCAAATAACTTTCTTTATTTTAAAAAATATTGTAAATGATTGCTTAACATGCATGTAGTTCATAAACATTCGCATTTGAATATGCATGAAGTTTCATGATACTACCCAACTATTTGAATGTGCATAAGCATTTTGTCATGCTCAATATAATGTCTGGATGACATAGATGATATTTAAAAGATACTTGATCGAGAATATGTGAGTGTTTAATGAGACATGGTTATCAGAGAATCAGTTTAATCTCGTCGTCCGTTAGGACTTTAACACGTTTTGCTTGATCGCTCCTCTGAAGTTTGTTACATTGTGTTCCGCGCGCTTGATTGTATCAAATCAATGTATCAATCAGTGTATTTCTGAAACTCTGAGCGTTAATTTAGAAACCTCTCATTTATGAAAACTTATGAATAGACTATATCTAATTAAAAACACTGTTAAATAATGTTTTCTGCATAAAAGTTGAGGGTTTCTTCATCCTGCACATTTAAGTCATGAAACACCTTTACATTTCTGTTTAGTTCTGTTTAATTCATTCCTGTTTAAATAATTACTGCAATAAACGGTCTTACCTGAGATTGGCAGAAATACTGCAAAAAGCAGCAGACGCTGGTATAAATCCGTTTTAAAAGACGCCATTTACTGTGTTGGTTCGAGCATGCCTGAGCCCGTGCGCTGCGGACTCGAGCTCCACACACTATCTGACTGAACCGAGCGCGCGATGCTGCTGACCGCTGCGCGCGCACTACTTCCGCGGACGGACACCTGAGCGCGATGCGTGACGCGGCTCTTCATCAGGAGAGTCCTCCGCCTGCGGACACTAGGCTACACGTGGAGCGTGACGAAAACAGGAGCCTCTGAAAACAGATGTAGAGATTTTATATTCATGACAAGATATGAACATGAGCTGATTTACCTCTTATTAGTATTTACTATATATATATATATATATTGTTCTCAATGTCCACAGTTCTCAATGATTGGATGACATTTTCAAAATCATTTTGAATTTTCAATAAATTTGTGCTGATCATGTGGTCTTTGCTGTGATTTGTGTATTTGTTTTGCATGCAATGTTTACAGTAATAAACATTAATATTAAACCAAGATTATTTATAAATGTTTTCAGATTTTAGTGCATGAAATCCTTCATACATATATATTCCCTATATTTATATACAGTAGGCTATATACAATGTTCAATAATATATATATATATATATATATATATATATATATATATATATATATATATATATATATATATATATATATATATATATATATATATATATATTTTATTGATATATATTGATATATATATCAATAAAATATATCTGCAATTCTAGTCTAATAATACTAATATATCACATTAAAACATTATAGATTTATATATATACTGTATAATATTATATATATATAGTTTTATATAATAAATATTGTATAAATAAATCCACTTTTAATATTTTCACATCCATATATACATTCATACAAATCAAATCTAAATTATTCTACATTATTTTAAAAATAATTCGAAATAATTTTTTGTTTTACATCACATTTTCATCAATAGCTAATCAAAACATATTGCTAAAGCCTAAGTTTATTAGGGTTAAAGCATTTTGTCCTCTACCTTGTGTTTATCAATATTTATATTTGTTAATTTTGTGTTTATAGTTTACTGTGACGTCCAGTGCCAGATGATTTTATCAATTTTTAATGCAGTGGCCTAGAAGAGTATCTGAACCCTAATATCAGGGCCGGCCCGCGGCATAGGCGGTATAGGCAAATGCTAAGGGCGCCACTCATCCATAGGGGCGCCAGAATGAGTGAACGAGTGATTTTTTTTTTTTTTTTTTTTTTTTACATATTTTTTTTTATAATAGGCTACTATTTTAAAACCATTAATTCGAAATACTACCAAATAAAGCAAAAAAAAAAAAAAAAAAAAGTCCGGCTCTTCAATCTTCCCCCGCCCATCGAGTGCTTGAAGTGCGTCAGAAACAGAGCGCGCGCGCGATCAATTTGTTGTGTAGCGTGCCCGACGCCGCATCCAAATTTATACAGCACTGCATAGTTAACACACAGCTCGTAGAAACGGGCCTGGCAGCTCGCGCCAGTTCTAGACACGGTGAAAGTTTCCAGATTGTGACGGAAGGCCGAATTTACATGACACATTATAAATGAGCATAGTCTGCGATAGATACAGACATACAGTGCCAAAAAGAAGAGAAGAGGATAAAGACAGAGGTAAAGTGATGTAGTGAATGAACAATTTATTGCATAGGAGTAAGATACTATAATTTCATGGCAGTTATTTTTACCTTAAACTTAATGTTAGCAGTTGTTCTGAGTTCTGAGTCCCCAGACTGTGATTTTGTAACAATCATGTCAGTTTTAAGACGCATTTTTTATTATCACTTTTTTTTATTAATGTTTTACTCTACAGTTGTGCAGTTTTGGGGGGATACAGTACAGGCCAAAAGTTTGGAAACATTACTATTTTTAATGTTTTTGAAAGAAGTTTCTTCTGCTCATCAAGCCTGCATTTATTTGATCAAAAATACAGAAAAAAATGTAATATTGTGATATATTATTACAATTTAATAGGGGGCGGCAGTGGCTCAGTGGTTCATGTAGATTGTCTACAAACCGGAAAGTTGGTGGTTCAATCCCCGGTTCCACCTGACCAAGTGTCGAGGTGTCCTTGAGCAAGACACCTAACCCCAGCTGCTCCCGACGAGCTGGATCGCCTTGCATGGCTGACACCGCCGTCGGTGTATGAATGAGTGAGTGAATGGGTGAATGTGAGGCAATGTTGTAAAGCGCTTTGGTGGCCATTGGGTCTGTGAAAGCGCTATATAAATGCAGTCCATTTACCATTTACCATTTTAAAATAATTTGTTTTCAATTTATTATACTTTAAATTATCATTTATTTCTGTGATGCAAAGCTGAATTTTCAGCATCATTACTCTATCACATGATCCTTTAGAAATCATTCTAATATGATGATTTATTATGAGTGTTGGAAACAGTTCTGCTGTAATGTGTGTGTGTGTGTGTGTGTGTGTATATATATATATATATATATATATATATATATATATATATATATATATATGCTAAATCATGAACACAATGACAGGGTGAAATGGGCTGTGATGCATGGGGCGCCAGGTAAAATCTTGCCTAGGGCAGCAAATTGGTCAGGGCCGGCCCTGCCTAATATCATACTTCAAAAAAGGTAATTCTGTCAATCATAAACATATGGAGTGTCTCAATCTCTGTCTCTGTCTCTTCATCGTCACTTTTCTTCATCCCACATACAAAACTCCTGCTAAAGAAAGCAAAGCATTTGAGTCTTTGTGAAAACTAGCCCCGGCCTTTCATAAGCTGAGGTTGGCAGTCTTTCTCTCTCTCTCTCTCTCTCTCTCTCTCTCTCTCTCTCTCTCTCTCTCTCTCACACACACACACACACACACACACACACACACACACACACACACACACACACACACACACACACACACACAGCTGATAACACAGATCCAGATCAGCCGGGTATCGATGTCTTGTGTGCGACAGCTGCAGACTGAAGAGAGTATCGATCCGCTCTGTGGCTCGGCCTGTTCGAGAGTCGAGCAGAAGTGTGACCTCTGACCCCTGCGGACCCTCGACCAGCCGGACAATAGTTCTGCTCCCACTAAAGGTCTGGAAGGACAATGAGTCGGGATCAGGAGAAAAGAGCCCGAGTTCAGTTTCCCACAGTCAGCAAACAGCTCAGCTCAGGGTTTAAAGGGGAACACTTTCGTTTCGGGTCCAACTCTCCAGGCATATTCCTGCTGTTTATATAAAGCACATATTAATGCATTATTCTGCATCCCTTTAATCCTTAACAACTACCTTACTAACTATTAATAAGCAGTACTTAGGAGTTTATGTATCGCAGTTAACAGTGAAAATTGGACCCTAATCTAAAGTTTGACCTTTTAAAGTTGCCGATTTCTAAAATCTCTGCACAGTTTTCCACTGTGATCGAAAACAAGAAGCCGAATCTGCTGTTACTGTCCTGTAATTGCTCTTTTAACGTTTTCCTTCATTAGTTTGTTTGAAATGGTCCTGGGTTTGACAAATAGACCTATTTCATTTAGTCTTTCAGTTATTATGAGCTCATAAAACACACGACACACAAAAATGCTAGTTTAGATCTAAAGCTACACCTGTGTAATTGTGCTATAAATTGACAAAGTATAATCTCAATAATTATAAATAATAATATTAATCAAATCAATCTATATGTAATAATAATAATAGAAAAATCACAATAAAAACATAAAATATTGTGCTCAAATATCATGCAGAAGTGTTTTAAATAAGAATTATATAGCCTAATGTATTATAATAGTCTCAAGAATTTATATAGAATAATAAAAAAATCTCCATATGGTTCGCTCCTGTGTCACATGCTGTTCCAGCTGATGAACAGAGATATCTGTATCTATTGGGTAATAAAAAGCAGCATCTCATTTATTCAAACAGCAACTGCTAATATGCTAATACATGAGATCTGATCAATAAGGGATCAAATCAATATGTGATTCCCACAACACAGCGAAAGAAGATCCGGCACGTACTCTAAGAGCTCTCTCATTGGACAGGACTGCTGTCAGTTTCCCACATCACCCCGCCCCCTCGGCGGAAGCCACGCCCC